>NW_007726545.1:663921-666150 GCF_000696425.1 Galeopterus variegatus
ATATATATATATATATATATATATATTACTTAGCCTAGTGCCTGGCATATGGTAAATGTTCAAGAACTGTAATGTTGTTTTGCCTCTACACACGTCATTTTCCTCCCTGGTCTATTCCTAATCTCAATGGCTTCTCATTTTATCTCCTGTCTTACCCTCATTCCTCTTGTGTTTACAACTGATTCTTGACTTTCTCACACTACCCAAGGCCACGTGCCCCTCGGCCCGGTGCCACCATCTCCTGGGTCCTACTCTAAAGATCTGTCTGTGGGGGCTGGGTTTGCCCTTTTCCCCTCTCCTGGTTCTAAACTTGCCCTGCCCCCAGATTTCATGTACACTTCTCTGGGATACTCTGTGGCTGGTCAAAAAGCACAATTTACATGATGTGAATATACTGACCAGGAGGGATGTCTAAGATGTATTACTGAATGATGAAGGGCAAGTACAGCTCAGGATGTGTGGTATGATCTCATTCTGAAACAAACCGGATCTGTTTAAAAATCTCCTTGTTTCAATAAGTATATACTACTTGTGATGGTTAATTTTATGTGTCAATTTGAAGGGGCTAAGTGTTCCCCAGACAGATGGTAAAACATTACTTCTGGCTGTGTCTGTGAGGGTGTTTCTGGAAGAGATTAGCATTTGAATCAGTGGACTGAGTAAAGATCTACTGTCACCCAAGTGAGCAGGCATCATCCAATCCAGGGAGGGCCCAAATAGAACAAAACAGCAGAGGAAGGGCAAATTTGCTTTCTCTTCTGGACCTGCCATCTCCATCTTCTGCCCTTGGACATCAGCACTCCTGGTTCTCGGACTCAAACCGAAACTTACATTATTGCCCCCAGCCCCACCCAGGTTCTAGACCCAGACTGAGACAACATTGCTTCTCCTGGTTCAGTTCTCAGGCTTTTGGGTTTGGACTGGAACTATACCACTGGCTTTCCTGAACTTCCAGCTTGCAGGCGGCATATTCTGGGACTTCTCAGCCAGCACAATCATGGGAGCCGGTCCCTCTAATAAATCTCTTTCTGTAAGTCTAGATATGTGTATATCCAACTGGTTCTGTTTCTTAGGAGAAACCTGACTAATACACTACTTTTACCGTTTTGTGCGTGCATGTGTGTATTTTTAAGGAAATTGGCATTAGTTGTAGGCATTACAAAGTCTCTGGTGAAATGAGAAAAAAAAGGTAAAATAGGATGATGTGAGGAGTCTGCTTAAATTAGTGTTTTCCAAAGTGGCTGTGGAAAGCTAATTTTGCAGGATATTAATGGCTTTCTTTTATAGGAACAAAGGTTGCTTGGCAAATAAGTTTGAGAAACACTAAATTAGGTGAAGTCATACAAGTTTATTTCTCTAACGCAGGATATCTCTGAGGCATTCATGTGTCCAAGCTCTCTGTGAATCTGAAAAATGGAGTGTAGACAGTGTCCTCACAAAGCCATCTTTTTCTATGGAGCCATGCCCAGTATCGGTTTTTCATAGGAGGGGAGCCCCCCAAATTTGAGAGAAATACTGACCTACCTAAATCAAACAGACCAGCTGTTTCTCTCCTTATATATCTCTGTTTTTATCTTTGTTCTCTTTTTTTCCCTTCCTACCAAATATTTTTATCAGACTGTTGTCCTTAAGCTCAAAATTTTGTCCATTTAATAATTGTATATTCAAAATCTCAGTGCCTAGTGAACTCGAAGTATAAATAACTTCAGGCTGTTTACAATTAGTGCCAAACAAAAAATCATCTGACTAAAATAATTATCTCCTGTACTTGGGAGAAATATCTCCTTGCTTAGGACAGAAAATTCTGTTTCTTTACAAAATACTTTTAAATTTGATGCTTAAATTTGAAACAATCATTATTACATACTTTGCAGACCTCACAGAGATTGAATTGACCTTCATCATCAAGTTCTCAGTTTTAAAGCACATTATCATTTAAGCCCCTTCCCATTAGCTTATTTGTTAATTCATTCTTCACTTGTTCCCTTTTATATACATTTCCAAATTCTTTTTCTCCCTCCCCCAACAATTCTAATATATTTAAATATATTAAATACCGAATTGGGGGATTTTATGTTTTTATAAAATGTCGAATGTTGTTTTATATTGTATTTGTGAGAATTATGTCAACCCTGCTGCCCAGAATCTTAGTTTTACTGTATAATAACTTTTATTTATTTATTTATTTATTTTTATTTTGTCAATATACACTGTATATGATTATTATGG
>NW_007726546.1:0-12061 GCF_000696425.1 Galeopterus variegatus
AGAAGAACATTCCAGGTGCTGAATCAGTTAGTAATAATGTCACTGAGTACATGTCTACTTTACACGAGAATGTAAAGAAGCAGGGTTTAATGATGCTGCAAATGTTTGATGATTTGCATATCCAAGACACCAAGATTAACAATCTCACCATCGCTTTGGAAATGGAGAAAGAATCTGTCAGGGGTGAATGTGAAGACATGTTGTCCAAATGCAGAAATGATTTTAAATTTCAACTTAAGGACACAGAGGAGAACGTACATGTGTTAAACCAAACATTGGCTGAGTTTCTCTTTCCAATGGACGATAAGATGGATAAAATGAGTGAGCAACTAAATGATTTGACTTATGATATGGAGATCCTCCAACCTTTGCTTGAGCAGGGAGCATCACTTAGACAGACAATGACGTCTCAACAACCAAAGGAAGCAGTAGTGATAAGGAAAAAGGTGGAAAGTCTGACCACTGCTGTCAATAGTCTAAATTTTCTCATCAAAGAACTTACAAAAAGGTACAACTTACTTAGAAATGAAGTACAGAGTCGTGGTGATGCCTTAGAAAGACATATTAATGAATATGTCTTAGAAATGGAAGACGGCCTAAATAAGACAATGATTATTATGAACAATGCCATTGACTTCATTCAAGATAACTATGTGCTAAAAGAGACTTTGAGTACTGTTAAGTATAATCCCGAGGTCCATCATAAATGTACCCAAAATATGGAAACTATTTTGGCATTTATTTCTCAATTCCAACATTTGAATGATTCTATTGAGATGTTGGACAATGATAATCAGAGATACAACTTTGTTTTGCAAGTTGCCAAGGCCCTTGCAAATATTCCTAAAGATGAGAAACTAAATCAGTCCAACTTTCAAAAGATTTATGAAATGTTCGATAAAACCACTTCCCAAGTGATAAAATACCAGCAAAATATGAGTCATCTGGAAGAAAAAATACTTGCAGCAACTAAAATTGCCAGAAATTTTGAAACTCGCTTGCAAGGCATTGAATCTAAAGTGACCCAGATGCTGATACCATTTTATATTTCAATTAAAAAAGGCAGTGGAACCACAAATGACAGAAACCAGGCTCTTCAACTGCAGGTGTTAAATTCCAGATTTAAGGCACTGGAAGCAAAATCCATCTATCTTTCAATTAACTTCTCTTTGCTTAACACCACTCTCTATGAAGTTTTAACAGTGTGTCATGATGCATCTATGAGTATATCTGAACTGAATGCTACCATACCTAAGTGGATAAAAGGTTCCCTGCCAGATATGCAGCTTCTTCAGAAAGGTCTGACTGAATTCGTGGAATCAATAATTGAAATAAAAACTCAAGCTGCCATGTCTAATTTAACTTGGTATATAGATCAATCTTTGTCTGGCAGTCTGGGAAATGTGATCAAGTCTCAGAAGCAAGTTAAATCATTGCTGAAGAAACCTGGTACACTTAAGAAACCAACAGTCAATCTTACCACTGTCCTGATAGGCCGGGCTCAGAGAAACACGGACAACATTATATATCCTGGTAAGCTATTACTGTAAAATAACATTTAACCTCTGCTTTGACTTAAATGATACTTAGATCTGTACAGTTTAGCATGACCATAAAATATAAAAGGTGTTTACTTTAACTTACGTAGATGGTCAATTAATACAAAGACACATTCTTTGAATCTGATTCTATCCTATTTCATTTAGGCATCAGTACAAAACAAGCACTTTTAGTGTAAATATTTATGTACATGTTTTTAAACTTTTTCTGGTCAGGCTTCTATAAAACAATCAAATTTGCTCCTACGGAACAATTTTCTTTGCATAAGTAATTAAAGAAAGCTATTAATACATAACGAGATCCTTGATAAATATGACCAGAATTATTCATTTTGGCATATGAGCACAATGTCTGGGGTGCAATAGGAAATCAATAAATATCTGTCGAATGACTGTTTGACAGTGAATGTTCAGGATTTAGATTTGGGTAGATCACAGAAGACCATGACTGCCAAACTAAGGCACTTAGACACAATTTGGTAAAGAATGGGATGTCTATGAAAATTTGGAGCGGTGGGCTGGGTGTGGTAACAACTGTGGCTCAGAGGCATGAAGCTAGGAGTAGGGTGTAGCATGATGGCAGAGGATGAAATTAGGTACCCGTTAGGACATTATTGAATAAATATTGGCAAGAGCAATAAGAGTAAGATCTAAGGAAGGGGTTATTGAAACAGAGGAGACAGATGTGAGAAATGTTGTGAAGGTGTAATCAACAGAAACAGAGACGATGGGAAGACTAAAGACCTGAAGAACATCAAGTCTTGCTTCTGGTGCTACTTGTCTTAGGAAGTCTAGGTATTAGTTAGTAGCTGAAGACAAAAAGTTCACCTGGCTGGGTCTCAGTTTCTTCCTTTTAAGTGATGAGATTCCAGTAGGTGATTTGTTGAGGTCATTAGTAGAAATATGTTGCAGACTGGATCATTGTAAGAAACCATGAGCTATTCACAGCCTGAATGCATGGCACTTGGGGAAGAGAGAGACCTAGACTAATCTGAGGTTTTGAATTTGAGAAAGAAGAGGTTTAACAGATATAAACACCAAGAGGAGGAGCATAAATCTGGGAGGAGAGAGGAATTCAGTATGGTGCATATAAACTGCTCAGTAACGTCTCTGTAAGGAAGTTTTGTGAATATGTCTGGCATATGAGTAATATTAAATAATATTTTCATAACAAAAATAGCTACTGATTCTTACCAAAAAAACAAAGAAAAAAAAGGCTGTGTTTTCCTCTTAGGAGTTGTTGTTAAATTATATGCCCGTTTGAATGAATTTTGTATTTTATTGCTTTTTCATTTACAAAAGGGTCATCAATACTTTAACATGACTCATATTTAGTCTCTAAATGTTTTGATTATATTAAAAAATCACAGAATAATAGAGACTCGAATTCTCTCAACTATTTAAATTAGTATATTTATTTATGATTTCCCCAATTTAATCTCACCTAGGAGGACTAATCTTACCCCTGTGGGAACACAGAACTATTTAGACCTATATATTTCTCAGAGAAATATCTCAATACAAGATGTTCTTATAATATCAACTTTAGGAAAACTAATGAGTTATTGTTTTCCATGCTATTTAAGTCCTTGATATTCATGGGAACACTGCAACATGAGCTTCAGTTAAGCTCTATGGTATGTGTGATCACACACCAGGCAAGCTATGTCATTTTTCTTTTCTTGCACCAAAAAATATCTGGATCTGTACAGTAAGTGTAAAATTTAAATAGCCTCAAAATTAATTGAAGTAAAAAATTTTATAGAACATAAGAACTTATAAACTTTGATAGTATAAAGAATGCATGTTCGGACCTTATAAAAATTAAATTTAGATGCTTATAGTGATTGATGATTATTGGGCAAAATGGGCTAATAATAAGAAATAGCTCAGTTCTGATTCTCTTCATTCCAATGAAGCCTTCATAAAATTGCTTCCTGTTTCTTTACTTACTTTGAGTAGAATTTTTTACAGATCTATCTACCAAAATTAATAATTAATTAAATGTTATTTATTTTATCTTAGTAAAGATACCAATAATGATGTTAGGGCCATAAAGATATATGGCCTAATTCTACGTGCAAGGTAGATATTCACTTTCTGCAGGATGAGCAACATAAGGTGTGGAGCCCTTTGAAGTGGGTGCATAGATTTGCACACCCATTAAGCCATCACTGCTTCCACAGGCCATAAAACTGATGGTGTTCACTGAACAGCTGAGCAGGTAAAGTCTACGCAAGGTGATAAAACTAGTGGACTCAGGCTAATTTCTCCTTTAAAAAAATAAAAGCAAACTAAAGCCAGAAGATAATTTATCATTCTCTTATGAACTGCACGATCATATTATTCAGATCATAACTACTATCATTTGCAAAATAAGTGGTTTGTAGAAAGAAAAGCCATATAAACATAGATTTAAATTTTAATCTTAATTTTAATAACTGATAACTTACTGTGAAGCCTGATAGTACTAATACTATAATAATATGATATAGGATACTATTAATTAACATTTACCATGTCTCAAACACTGTATAAATTATACAATTTACTTCATTTAACGATACCTAGGAGGCAAGTACTACTATTCTTTTTTTTTTGGTGGCTGGCCAGTATGGGGATCTGAACCCTTGACCTTGGTGTTAGAAGGTTGTGCTCTAACCAACTGAGCCAACTGGCCAGCCCTTATTCTTATTTTGAAGATGAGTAAACAACTAATTCTCAGACAGATTAATTAAGTATCCAGCCTAAATTCATGCAACTAGTAAATTCCCAAGCCTGACTCCTGTCTGCGGGACTCAAGGCTCAATCCTCAGCCACTATATTTGAAGAGACTGTAGAGTATGTTCACACGCCTTTCCCTTCCTTCTGTTTGTTTTTCAGAGTCTGGCCATATCTTAATATTCTATATGGCCAGAGCTGATAATCCTAGGAAGTTTCCTTTCTTGCAGAGGCAAGTCCTGACTTATTTCTGCACTGATAATGAGGAAGCAAGGTGCTACTTTTCAGTTTGGCTTGTGATATCAGTTGTGATATGGCCAGTGGGTAGTAATTGAAAGTCACCATCAGTTATTAACAGGATCTTCCTTTGATGTTGAAGAAGGGCAAAATTCAGAGCACTCATCCCTCTCACTTCCTTTTGAGCCAGTTCTACATTCAGTTATGCTAATTCTGATTCCTTGTCGGCCATTGCCGGTAAGCTATTCCGGTTCGATTGCTAAATATTTAATTTGTTTCTAAACAATATTCTAATTGACACCAAGAGGTTTGCATTTCATCTTCGAAGGTTTGTTTGTATAGCAATTGGCAGACTTCTCCCTGCAGAGAGAGTTTGGCTGCTTGCCCTTCCAGAGTAGCTGAGTCCTGCCTTAACGGAATGTCAGCAGCGCCACTGCTGAGCACGTGCGCCTCCTGCTGGAGAGACCATTGACTTTATATTTCAACCATTTCCCCAATATGTACCAATTTAGCCCTCCTTAATAAACCTCTTTTATTCATAATTATCCTTTACTCCTGAGAAAGATTACATTCAATAAAACATTTGGTAGTGTATCAAATGCCACTTTTAAAACTTAGCATTGCTGTGAATTTGAGCATTTAAAAATAAAAATAAAAGCTTAGCAAATATAAATTATTTTATACTGCTTTAAAAACAATTCTAAATTTTGTGACTCTACATAGAGGCAGTTATGATGACTAATAAACAGACTTTGAAATCCGGAAACCAGGGTTCTAGTCCTGCCTGGCAACATATTTGCATGGAATAAGTCATTTATTTTTCTAATCCTTACTTTCTTCATTCATAAAACAAGAGTAACACACTCACCTCACAAGTTTATTTTGAAGATCGAGGAAATAATCTGCATACAGTATATTATTAAGTTAGCTATAATTCTATAATGTAATTTCCTTAGCTATATGCAATATTTATCTTTATTTTCTTAATATTTGACATATAATTATTTTCATACATTAATATAATTTACAGACTCTTGGTATTCCAGTTCCCTGTTTTTGCTTTTGTAAGTTGTTTTAAACTCAGCATATGCTTATAACTTAGCTTATACTTATTATATAATGATAAATCAAAAAGAATAGGATACAAAATATATAAAGACTTAACTGTAAAAAAAATGTGCATTGAGAAGCACTGAGAAAAAAATTGCAAAAAATTTTAAGAATGGTTTTCTCCAGAGATTTTCTGCCATTAATATGATTTTCCATAATATAAAAAATTTTTTCAAATGTACCTCAAGGTAACTAATAAGTTGTCTTATGAACAAAAATATTTGAATATAAGACAATTAAATTTCAAGAACTATCTGCTTGAATTTAGAATTTATATTCTGTTTTAGAAGGTCCTCAAAACCCTGCACAAGTTTGGTGATTCACAAGAAGCACTCTTCGGACTTGGGATATAGTGATGTTCGTGTTCACAGCTAAGATTTATTATGATAAAAAGATACACAATAGGAGGGTAGACACAGTGAATGACTCTTATCAGCTGGGGACTGGAGAGAAGTCACATTCCCAGATGCTGCCCAAGGGCAAAACCTTGCAAGTAGGCCTTTCTAAAGATAGCAGTTTCCAGCCTCCTATGTTAACTCTTCACTGTGCATGATCTTAAAGATACTTTTTTTGTCAGAGTTGGTTGTCAGGCCTCTCTACTAGGGATGGCCTCCCCAATTTGTATCAATAAAATGTATTATTGTTGAAGAGAATATTTAATGAACTACTTTTTGTTCATGGCTCTTTGGGAGAAGAAAAGACTCCCCCAGATTTCCATATGATTCCCCTTCAGATAGAAGGACTATGACAGTTGAAGAGAGAATGCTGACAAAATTCACAACTCTTTCCTCACCTTGTCCTACCACAAAGTGGCCGCTGTATCTAAGGTGAACAGTCAAAAATCAGATGTTTGATGATCACATTTTCTGAAACAAAATTTCTGATACTTGGTTTGACATTAAAAAGGAAATGGGACAGAATACCAGGTTCCATGTATATAGTCACTGCACATGCTTGGGTTCTTCCCCAAGCAAGAACCACAGGATCTATTACCTGACAATAGACTATTTCTTTGACACCAAATATTTGAAACTAAATTTGATTATTAGCTGGTCTGAAAATTAAATACAGTGAATATGTCTTTGTACTGGTTATTAAGTAAATTATTAATTCAAAATTGCACATGATAGTATCACTTTGTGTCATGTTGATTATCAAACATGAAAAGGAATGTGTAGAGATTATTGAATTACAGATTATGAACTTGTGTAATGGTCCAAGTGAACATGATACTTTTATCCTGATAAAAATTGCAGCATAGAAAGCCATAGATTAACTGCATATGAAATCTGAAAAATAAACTCTAAGTTTTTAATTGCCAATTTTACTATACACAGCTTAAAGTTAGCTCTAGAAAAAAATGATATTTCATGTTATATACTTAATTTGAACTTTTCAAATCTGTTTATGTTAAATATCATTGTTTCAGGGGAAAATATCAGTGACACTCTATTGCTGTCAACATTAATGAATCTAAACTCAAGTCTCTTTACTCCTAAAAACAAATTACAATAAAAGTATCACACAGTGTTTGGAAAACTAAAAAAATCAATGAGGAAAAGTTATTGCATGTTGTTGTGCCAGAATGATAAGGGTACCAAAATACACATACACTTTTTGCAACAGAAAACCATATTCTATGGTTAATCAACCCTCCTTTAAGAATTCTTTCTTTTCTAGGCTTTATAATCTTAAGCAAGTGTTAAAATTTGAAATTTTCATGCAGATTTAGATTTGAGAGGAATCAGCATAAAGATGGTGTTTTGAAACTCTGGGTGCGGATAAGCCAGGAGCATATGCTTACAACCAAGAGACCAGAAGCAGGAGCAGAGTTAGAAGAACAGCAACCTTTAAATAGCAGCTGGAGTGAGAGAAGTCAGGAGAGAATATTGAGAAGCAACAAATAAAAGATGAGCACATTTTATATGGATGTTAGCATGCGATTGTGTTTTCCAGTCCCACCAAAGTAAATTAGAAGCTATGAAAAATGCTCAGTATTCCAAATGGTTATCTGAGTTACCATAAAAATGAGGAGACATCAACACTGCCATTCAAACATAACCTAAGCTTAGTGACTATTGTTAATGAAGAAATTATTGTTTGTACAAAGTCAATGTGTACATTTAGTTAGCAATTTATTGTAAACTAAGACATTTCCTTGAAATTGTCAAACTGCAGATTTACCTGAAGAAGATCTTTGAAAAATATGTTCCTAGATAAAAGGTACAATAAAGGTACAAGATAATTTTTATTATTCAGTGTCATATTAGTTTAAAATGTTGTGTTACAAATCTTCTAAGCAGTTTTTTTCTTAAGAGCCAAATTAATTTTATTTGGAATTATTAATATTATTTGGTGCATAGCCAATGTACATTTTGAAAGAATTTCATAAATATTGCACAAATTTATCTTCAGAAAGTATCAATTTACACTCCCTAGAACAACTTATGAAAGGGCCTGAGTGTTATATGTATGTGTGCGTATACGCACATGGACACTTTAATTTTGCCTGAAAAGTTTGTCTGAGAATTTAAAAAATTTTACAATGCTAGATTTTAAAAAGCAATGATGTTTACATTGTACAGTGTTAGGAAAGTGTATTTTATAGCCATATGGACAGGGTTGGTTTAGAGGCAGGCAAAGCAATTTTAAGACTCCTGCAATCACCTACCTATGACATAGTGAGAACGCCAACCAGAAAAGTTAATGGGGATGAAATGGAAATCAAAGAGCAGGACCATTACTTTTGGGACATTACATTTGGTAAAAGAATAAATGCTACAGCCAAAAAAAGAAAAAAAGAAAAAGAAAAAGCCTTGACTATTCTCTGGTGATTTTGAAATCCTAGGTAGGAAATTAAGGGACTTGAAGCAGAGGATGTTTGTTTATTTGTTTCTTTGTTTGCGGTATAACTATGTAAGTTATAACAGTTGAACTTACTGGTGTTGATATACAGTCTATGAGTTTTGACAAACATGTGGTCATGAAACCCCCACCACAGTCAAGATAGAGAACAGTTTCATGGCTTCAGAATTTCCTCATGCACCTGTACAGTCAAACCCTATCCCCATTCCCAGGCCTTGGCAACCAGGGATCTAACTTCTTTCCATTCAATTTTATGTTTTCCAGAAAATCTAATAAATGAAATCATACAGTGCATGTAGGCTTTTCAATCTGGATTCTTTCACTTAATGGAATATACTTGAGATTCATCCATTTTGCTGCATATATTCCTTATTGAATAATTGTCAATTACATGGATGTACTGTCTTTTGATTATTTTCCTCTTGAGGGATATTTTGGCTGCTTCCAGTTTGGCATGATTATGAATAAATCTGCTATAAACATGCACATTCAGGTTTTTGTGTAAGCAGAAGTTTTCATTTCTCTTGAATAAATATATAGAAGCAGCATATCTTGGTTATAAGATAAATGCAGTAGTTAAGTAATTGGAACTGGCCAACCACCTGGCATTTCCATTAATAACTTATGAAATTCTAATTGCCCCACATCTTTACCAGACATTGTCAATATCTTTTACCATTTTAATAGATGTGCAGTTGTATCTCATTGTGATTTTATTTTGCATTTTTCTAATGACTAATGATGTTGAACACATTTTAATGTATTTTCCAGACAGTGCTTTTAATTCTTCTTTTGATTGATGGTTATGACTCTGAAGAAAAAGGAGGAAACAGTTGATGATATCAAATAAAAACATTTAATTTCCTAGGTCATGGCTTAAGATAACAGAATAATAGTTTAATGGGAATGGTTGGAGTAAATCTTCTGGGACAGGGCTATTACATTTGGTAAAGATTGCTGATATGATTAAATGTGATTTAAAGTGATATTTGAAGGGTTGAGAAAAAAAGATCCCAGAAAACAATATCAAGAACAACAGATGTGATATATAAAAATATATAAAAAAGAACAAAATAAAAATTGATAATGTGAAAGGAAAGTAGTATTTTCACTCTATACACTAGTGGATAGAATGTGGGTAAGTGAACAATGAATTTCAAAATTTAATATAAACAGATAAATATTGACATTTCTAGGAGTTATTGGAAAGGGACATATGAATTATTTCTAGAGCAATAGAAAAATAAACCTTATTTGATAGAAACAATTTTGATAAGCGGGGAGGCAAAGTAGCACTGAAAGTTATAAATGTATTCATAAATATAAGGGTGGAAACAGTTTAGAGAGCATTGGAATCAGAATGAAACATGAAGAAAAGTGCTAATACTGTGTGGGCATATTACCTAGGAAAGAGATACGTAGTGGATCTGTATAATGCTTTCCTCTGTGTATTGCAAAACCGGCCCAGAAGCAAAATGGTAGGTTCCCTCACTAATCTATTGGAAATTCCATTGTGCCTTATGCGGGGATCAGTTATCTGTCCTCTGTAATGTAATTGTTTAAATTAAAAAATAATAATAAAAACTTGATGCTAGAGTAGAAGTAAGCAATATAAATATAAATAAAGTGAAAATAAATATAAGATTATGGGTAATATAAATAAAATAAGAATAAATTAGAAGACATCAAAACAGTGCTCCTTCATTTATTCGTCAAATTCCAATTAAGTTTGAATGAGCACTGAGAAAGGTTTAGTGGATAGAGTGGTAAATTCAACACAGTCCCTCCCCTCATGGAGCTCATATGTTAAGCAAGTAACTATAACAAAGAATGATGAATGTTAGCAAAGGCAGGGTACTTTGAAAACATAAGAAGCTCTCCACTCAGTTTAAATGTAACATGAACATTTATGAAACATAAAAGTAGGATTAATAGAAAAATGGAAGTAGAGCACATATTAGGGTCCAGAGAGTAAAGACCAAAACAAATTGAGAAAATATGAAATATTCCAGGACAGTGGAAGAGGGATTTTAGCTGTGTTCGGAGCAGGGAAATGAATATTGAAAGATTAGTTATGCTGCTTGCACACAATAGTAGAATGTTGAGTTGACAGAACTGTTCAACTAATTGTACTAATCTTCTGCAAAAAAATAAATTTAAAAGGTCTTGAGAGAATTTAATAGGTTATTGAAGCCCAAGGTAGGAGAGTTGTAGAAAGTTTGCTTGAAATAATTCCATGTCTCTAGAAAAACATGCCAATGATACCACAGCATCAAACTCTACGTAGTCATTGCGAAACTGTGATGAAGCGATATAGTCACACTAGAATGTGGTCATCTATTCAGTCTTTCATTAATCTGTTTGTTTATTATTAAAAATACATTAGCATTTTCTATATGTTAGGCACTGTGCTAATCAGTAGTGACACAAAATTTAAGAAACAGAGGGCCCGAGCCCTGACCTCATAAAAGCTCACGCCTTAGTTGGAAATAAAAAAGGTGAGCAATTACAGTCCAGAGTGATACGTTCTATTAAGAGAGCCTGAGAGCATCGGGTGGTAATTGAGAGAATTAAAGTAACTAGCTCTACTGGCAGAGAAAGAAGGATGTCAAAAGAACATGATTTATTGGAGTTTGATTTTTGTTAATTCAAGAACAAATAGCCTGTTGAGCACTAATTTGAGCAGGTACTTATATAGGCACCTAAGCATTTTTTAAGTATTCTAATAATAAAGTAGAAAAATATGAGTCAGATAATGCACAAAAGTGGATTTGTATATGATTGCATAACAAAGTACAAATAACTTCAATCAACAAATCAGTGCCAACCAATCTTTAGTCGTTATAATGCTCTGGGGCTTGACACTGATTCATTAAATATTTTTATCAAGGACCTGGATGAACACATGAGACATAAACTTGGAAATGATAACCAAGCCGGAAGTGGTGGTTAAAACATTTCGTACAGAATACAGAATAAAACGATGAATGGTTTCTATGGGCAGAGATGGTAAATCAAGTCTAATAAGATAAATTTAATTATTATCAATATAATTGTAAACTCATATTTAAATTAACTGAATAAATATAGGATTTTGCAGAACTTCAGTGACATCAGAGCATAGAAGATCTGTTATGACACAGTGTGGTACGGATGCAGAAATAGTCAACGAACACTTCCAAGTTTATGTTACATTAACACAGGCATTAAGTTCCTTTCAGCAGAGATAACTAGCAATTGTTACCATAGCTTACACTGCTGAGACTCAATTGACACAATACATTCAGTTCTGGGTGCTGTGGATGTGATTTTATGTCTTAAAGTGTGGTTATTTTGTCAGGGACTTGGCTACCAGAGCTACCTAAAATAGCAAGGAATGCAAAGAGAGTTCTTAAAAGAACCAGTGGAAGCAGGTACAGGCCAGTGGATAAGGCGCTCTGGACACATAATCAGTAGGCAACATGACAGCTGTCCTAGAAGGCAAATTGTGCATGGCATCAAGAAGTTTGGGGGACTCTAGCAATAAGAGAAGGTTGAGGCCCTCAGTTAGACTAAAGTGGACCCATTCT
>NW_007726546.1:12206-32300 GCF_000696425.1 Galeopterus variegatus
ATAGCTTACACTGCTGAGACTCAATTGACACAATACATTCAGTTCTGGGTGCTGTGGATGTGATTTTATGTCTTAAAGTGTGGTTATTTTGTCAGGGACTTGGCTACCAGAGCTACCTAAAATAGCAAGGAATGCAAAGAGAGTTCTTAAAAGAACCAGTGGAAGCAGGTACAGGCCAGTGGATAAGGCGCTCTGGACACATAATCAGTAGGCAACATGACAGCTGTCCTAGAAGGCAAATTGTGCATAGCATCAAGAAGTTTGGGGGACTCTAGCAATAAGAGAAGGTTGAGGCCCTCAGTTAGACTAAAGTGGACCCATTCGCCAGATGAATGACCCTACAAAGGAATCGGAATAAAGGGCAAAAGGGCACCCTCTGAAATGACTCAAACATCAAGAGCAAGGCAAGACCCTCTTCCCAAAGTAATAAAACAGGAGGAGGAAAATGCTCACCTTGGACATTAAGTAGAAGGCAAACTTGATCCTGAAGAATCAGAGTAGTTAACAGTAAAGCAAAGAAGTTCATTTCTACAGTTTCTTACGTTCTTCTCCCTGGAACAGGTTTGATCCCTGATCCATGGACAGGGCTGAGTCTACAGGTGAGAGTGACTTTTTCCCATCTGGAAAATTAGAATTATAGAGCTGGTAAAATTACATAAATAATTCAGTGTTCTCCCAACTCCATTGCACAATTGACTCATTCCTAGCAAAATACATTAATCGAACACTCTCCCCCAACTCCATTGCACAATTGACTCATTCCTAGCAAAATACATTAATCGAACATTCTATCACTGTGCTAGATTCAGAGAAGGTAGAAATAAACGAAACTAGTGCTTTGATAAAGAATTCTCATTTCTACATGTAAGAAAGAATCATTCATTTTTAAAGCTACCATGTAATGGACTAAGTTCTAGAGTGATGACTAACAGCAAATGAACAGGTTTGATAACCTATTAATGTGGTTGAGAAATGACATTAAAGAAATGTGGAGCAGTTTGAACCATTTTATTAAAAGATATTTCATACATGTAATATTTTTACATTTCTATTAATAAGGAAAATAGTTTATAGAATGTTGTAGAGAATATATCAAAGTAATTCAAATTAACTTCTAATTACATGTGCAATAATATATTTTCCTTAAAAAAGATTCTAATAATGCCGACATACAGTTTGGTCCCATTTTATGTGAATTTCTATTATACAGATATGAAACAGATTGTATATGAAATATTTCTAGAACTCACTTCATGAGAAAAATATTAAACAAAGCAAATAACCCCAAATTTAAAAATCATCAATTAATTACATAATTTGAAATGAGTGAATTGTAAACTATTTACACTATTGCCACAAGGTGGCACCATAGTGGTAACTGTGGCAAAGTATTTTCTGACTTTTTCTCTGCATTTATATAATTATGTACTATGTTTATAACCATATTCATAATTTGAGGCTTTCTGAATAAATTAAATTGTTCTATGTGTAATATGGGAACTGTAACTTTCTGTCTTTGACAAACAGAATATGGGGGTCTACCATATTCTTTAACTGCTGTCTAATATTCCTTAGTGGGAACATATAATTTTTTTAAGAAATCCTGCATCAGTGGCCATCCAGAAGTCTTTAAATTTTACACTAATGGGAATGATGTCATAAAGACCATTCTTGAATTATGTTTGCGTATATGGACAAGTATATATGAAGAGTGTATATTCTGCCAGAAGGTATTTCTGGCTCAAAGCTCTTTAATGCTGACAAATATAGTCAAATTTGTCCTATTAAAAGGTCTAACAATTTAAGCTCTAACCAACATTGTTTGAGAAAGCCCATTTTCCTCACATCACAATGACTGAATATTTGTTTTTTAAATGTTACCACCTCATATAAACTAATGTTGCTTGGTTGTTGTTAAATTTATTGTTCCTTAATTAGGAGTGAGGTTGAATATTTAAAACTTTTAATGTTCTTTTACAATTTTTGTCCAATGATTTGCCTGCTCATATTATTTGCCCCCTCCACTTTTTTATGAGAATTTTCTTTTTCTTTTGGATATGTCAGAGATTTTTATGTACTGTGGATATCGATGATTAGGTTGTTATGTCTGTTAAAACATATTTTCCCTTAATTTGTCACTTATCATTGAACTTTGATAATGGCAGCTTTCATTGCAAATGAGTTTTAATTCTTAAGTGATCAATCATGAGAACTTTTTTTCTCTTAAGGCTTCTGGTGTTTGTGGGGTTTTTCTTTGTTTTTTGCTTTGTTTTGCTTTGAAAGAGTCTTTCAAAATTTTGCAGCTCTATGAAGACATTCGTCTGTGTGGGGTTTTCCACATGTATTATTTCTGTACACATGGAATTTATATTTTTATAGATATCCAATTATCCTGCCAATGTGTACTTAATAGACACTTTTCTTCTTCAATGACTTGAATCATTACATTTATTATGTTCCAGTTGCAAATATACATCGTTCTGTGTCTAGATAATTCTTTTCTGCTCTGCAGTTGACCAAAATCTTAACATTTCACAGGAATAAATTCAATGGATCACAAGACTATCCCCATTTCACAGAAGGGGGAGAGGGAGATCAAAGCTAAGGGATTTGCATGAAGTCCCGTGTCTACATTGAAAGGAGACCTGGACCTAGGAGCCTGTTTTTATTTCAAATTTAGAGTTTTCCTATTCTGTTACAAACTGTGGTTTGAGATAGGAAAATAGGTCACTTTATCCTCTTTTATCTTGATTCTTTTTCAGAAACAGAGGAGTATTCAGGCTGTAGCAGGTTCCCATGCCAGAATGGGGGCACGTGTATAAATGGAAGAACTAGCTTTACCTGTGCTTGCCGACACCCTTTCACTGGTGATAACTGCACTGTCAAGCTGGTAGAAGAAAATGCTTTAGCTCCAGGTAAAAAGAACATGCATCCTTGGAATTGCTCAATGTCATAAACAGAAACGGTTTGTGAAAATATTTACAAATGTATATTTAAACTTGTTTAATCTGGATCCGTTTTAAGATTAATTCCTTTTACTTGTAAAACTTATTGAATAATGTACCTGATTTACAAGTGGAAATGTCTTTTTGTCAGGTAAATTCATTATTTGCCCTTGTTGAAATTTTCAGTATTGGTAGAGCAGAGGCAGTTTATTGAAAATCCTAACACCCCCACCACCACCACCATTTTTTAATCTTGTGCATCTTGAAAGAAAATACAGATATACATATTTGACTGGTATAAACTTTGTCCTCAGGAAAGTTGTTAAAGAAAAACAACTTTTATTCATGTCAGATATTTTTTAATCTTGTGCATCTTGAAAGAAAATACAGATATACATATTTGACTGGTATAAACTTTCTCCTCAGGAAAGTTGTTAAAGAAAAACAACTTTTATTCATGTCAGATAGGGTCATTTAAATGAGGTTTTAACATGTGCTTAGCAAGGTGTTTTCTGTGAAGGTGAAGCTAACGTTGCCGTTTGGCTGTGTGAGGACTGTTAGAATATGCTCAGATGTACTGAGTAAGCCAAGATACTTTTTTGTCCATTTAATTTTGTAAGTACTGGTGGCCTTAGATTTACTTCAAGAGTGCACCATTTCTGATTTTTATACAGGAAAATATGTGCAGCATTTAAAATATATTCTCTTTAATGACAGCAAAAATCATACTTGAAATCAGGTTTTTCTCAATATGCAGCATACTGGAGAGTAAAATTTTTAATGCTATTTTTAAATCTCAGCCTTCGTAAGTATATTTGGCATTAATTACACAGAAAATTGCTTTTGTCTACCTTTCCACAGTGAATGTGACTTCATTTGGTTTCTATTTTAACCTCTAGAAAGTGTTCGACAAGGCGCCGGAAAAACTGTTTCTACATCATGTCAGCTTCAATTCCTGCATGGGGCTTTAAAACATTCTGGCATACCATAATAATCACAGAGTGCTTTGAATTCTTTTATCTCTGGGGAGATCAAAGCAACATGCAAATTAATCTTTGAGGCATTTCTATGAGGGAGGTTTCAAGTGATACTTTCATTTTATCCTAGTCTCAATGGAGAAACTGAGGCTAAGCGATTTAGGGTAATCCAGCCAGGAGAAAAGGCAGGCACCCAGACACATACACTCTTGCTAAATTTGACCGAGGACCTTTTCTTTCTTTTGCTAAACCTTTTTGTAACTGAGATAAAATGATGATGACACATGAGGCTAAGCGATTTAGGGTAATCCAGCCAGGAGAAAAGGCAGGCACCCAGACACATACACCCTTGCTAAATTTGACCGAGGACCTTTTCTTTCTTTTGCTAAACCTTTTGTAACTGAGATAAACTGATGAAGACACGGGGAAAGAAAAAACAAGATAAAAACATGACAATTAACTCTTGCCATTTTTTCCTCTAACAGATTTTTCCAAAGGATCTTACAGATACGCACCGATGGTGGCATTTTTTACATCTCATACATATGGAATGACTACACCTGGTCCTATCCTGTTTAATAATTTGGAGGTCAATTATGGAGCTTCGTATAACCCAAGAACTGGAAAATTCAGAATTCCATATCTTGGAGTGTATATTTTCAAGTATACCATTGAGTCATTCAGTGCTCATATCTCTGGATTTTTAGTAGTTGACGGAATAGACAAGCTTGCATTCGAGTCTGAAAATATTAACAGTGAAGTACACTGTGATAGGGTTTTGACTGGGGATGCCTTATTAGAATTAAATTATGGGCAGGAAGTGTGGCTGCGACTTGTAAAAGGAACGATTCCAGCCAAGAGTCCCCCTGTTACTACATTTAGTGGATACCTGTTATATCGTACATAAGTTACTATGAAAGACAGACTATCACCTTTACTGAGAAACAGCCAGTGTTTTTATTTACCTTTGCATGCACATCTGCTCTGTTTTGGTTTTTCCATACAAAATGAAAACCGACTTCTTTTTTAATCTGAGTAAAGCTGTATGTTTGTTTATTTCATAAAATTATTTGAATATGTTTTGGATAGCCTGTATATGAAGGAGTTCCTGCTCCTAAAGAAATTTAATGGCACAGAAAACAAAATGCATTTGTTAGCATAACTATTTGTACTTTTGTTTCTTCATTTTAAGTCATTTCGATGTAGAGTCACATTATAAAATGGCAATCGTACAATATTGTCAATCACAGTAGTCTTTCCAATTAAATACTTTTGTTATTCCCTGTGTATATAATATATAATGTACATTTCCTAGATTCAAAAATTCAAATAAATTACTCAAAGACCAAAAAATTTTTTAATTATTATTTTTACTGTTTACTGTTGAGTTGATCAATTTTACATATAAGATTTTCATTTGTAATCAAAATTAAGAAAGTTAAATTAAAAATGAAATATGAAATATGCTTAACCATTGCTCTCTTCCTGAGGATGAAGTAGTAATTGACACATATTTGAACACTAATATCCGAGTCTAAGGATATGTAAGTGGATTATTTACTGCCTCCATCATGTAACATCTGCAGGGGGAAAAGTAACATCTTTTTCTAATAAGTGTCCTTAGATGGCAACACATGCAGATCTGCATCAGATTTATTCTTCTAAAGGGTAAGTAAAAATTCGTGTAATAATACAATTTATGGGATGCTCGCTATACCCTGTTTCTCTCCTAAACAACTTACACATAATGTCTCATTTCTCATAATAACTCTTATAAGGCGGGTATTATCACCATTATTTTTATAGTTGAAGAAACTAAGACACAGAGCGATTAAAGAATACACCAAGGCCCAGAGCCCTTAAGGGTTAAAGCAGGATTTGGAATCAAGCCGTGTCTTACCCAGAGCACACATCCATCCTTTCTCTATATTTGGTCCTCTGATGGACCAAAATGTATTTTAACTAATCCCTTATCAATGGGCATTTAGGTTTCTTATTATAACAATATCGTTGTAGTGAACATCCTTAAAAATACATTCCTTATATGTTTGACAAAGTTTTTCTGAAGAATAGATTCCCATAAGTAATACTAAAAATAGTAATGAAAAAATGTTTGGTATGACAAGCATTTTTCATGAATTACTTTATTTAATACTCACTATAACCCAATGAATTACATATTAGTCTGTGAAGTATGTATTACGCATTATCAGTCTCTTTCTGTCCATGAGAAACAGAGGCAAGTAGCAGTTAAATAATTTTCCCAATATTAAAGCAAATGATTGAGAATTTCTGGAACAAAGAATAAACATATTTTTTTCAATTTTGATGGTACTATCAAATTGCCCTTAAAAATATTTGTACCAATCTGTAGTTCCAGCAATATGAAAAAGAGTGCTCTTTGTCCCCCACACATCCCGTTCAAAACTCACAATTTTAAAAATATTGCCAATCTTGAAGGTGAAAGTAGTTATCTCCTATTTACAGCACAAACTTGAAATATTTTCACATTTGCTAAAGCTTGGAATCATACGTCCATACAGAGATTTGCACATGAATGTTCATAGTTGCTTTATTTGTAATACCCCAAAACTGGGAATCACCCACATGTCCAGCAACAGAAAAATGGTTAAGCAAACTTTCATATATCCGTACAATAGAGTAGTACTAAGCAATAAAAAAGAATGAATACATTACAGCACCTATGAATCTCACAATAAGTATGAAGATTTCAAACTGCAGCATGATAACCTTTGGCCATTTCTGTGGGAACTCTGAAGTGAATACTGTCCATCGGAACGTCCCATTGAGTTAAATATAGCCGAGCCTTTGTAACTCAGCCTCACTAGGTGCTAGATTCAGTCTGCCAGAGAAGAGTGCGACCTAGGAGCTGAGAACTGGAGGCTGGATAACTGACCGTTTCTACCCTGTGATGTGTAAATGTGTTGTTTTCAAAAACATTTGGACAGTTTTGATACTTTCTTTAAGTCCCTGCCTGAAAATTCACCATGATATAAAATGCTTTTTTATTTTACTTCATCAAGTATTCATAAATTAAATAGTTTTTGCTTTCCAAATATACTTGTCAACATGGATTTCAGTATTTTCAATGTACTGCTTTTCATTAATATTACCAGAACGGAAGGAAGTAAATCATTTGACTATGCTTGTCATTACCATACCTGATTTAATTTATTGATTTTTGTAACTAGATAATTAAGAACATTTAGCACTAAATTATGCTTGGTGCCTGGAAATTTAATTATTAATATTATTCTTTATTTTTTATACATATTTGTAGAATATGCAATTAAATAACCAATTGCCACCAATAGCCAAGAGGCATTATAGCAACTTTAAAGTTGCTATGAACATTTTTGTCTATATTTTTAAAAGTCGTTCAATATAATAATTATTAATATTATTCTTTATTTTTTATACATATTTGTAGAATATGCAATTAAATAACCAACTGCCACCAATAGCCAAGAGGCATTATAGCAACTTTAAAGTTGCTATGAACATTTTTGTCTATATTTTTTAAAGTCGTTCAATATAACGCAAGATAATTCAGTAATGTATTCCTAATTGTCATGGTCGAACTGAGACATGTAGAAAACATATAGCACTGGTATTTTTCTTGATTTCTTCTGTGGAGATAGGTAACTACCCTGGATATTATTTTGTAGATTAAATTTCAGAATGCTTCTCTCTCACCAGACCTTTCTGTCAAACAAGCTCCCAAAATACACCAAGCCCCTAATAACTGATAACAAGATCAAATCCATTTACTTATTAATTATTGAATAAATAGCTATTTTATAACAAGCATGATAAATCATATATAACAAATAATATAAAAATAAATACCAAATAAATCAGTACAGACAAATGCTGCATTTGAAATGCATTATCTGGAGTCATGCCAGCATTTATTACTGCCAAAATCATGAGTAGCTATGTAAAAATGGGAAATTTATCTTAAATAACCACCCTCCTCTTTTTTCTGCACCCTTGACTAAATTTCCATTACCTCTTTTTGATAACTCCAAGAATTCAGGAATTTCATAGTCAAAGCCAAAAGCCAAGTGTCCCTAAATTTGCTCTTCCTTACTCTATTTCATGCATCAAACTCTCATTTTGGAAGAATGAGCGAGTATCATTTAGGCATTAAGAAATGATTAATATAAGCCATACTGACTTATATTAATAAGTTGACTTATAGGTCAACTTTTTGGTTGACTTGCGTATTTAGTCCTCTCACAGGGTATTTTTTTGGTGGTGATTCATCTATTTCAAAATATAAATTTACTAAATCAAATGACTCTCTAAAATACAGTTTTTATAATATATTAAATATTTTTACATATATTATATGATATATTTATATGTTATATATATAATTTATATTTATATAAATACATATTAATGTATTATATATGCGTTCAGTTAAATTTCATACATACATAGAATATATACACTCATATATATAAAACTTAAAGTTTTTACATGCGCTTTTCATACATGTTTGAAGAAAATGGGTAGACAATTTGGCACCTATTTTTAAAAAATTGATGTGGTTTATTAGTGTTGACTTTTTCATATTGGAAACTAGTGAGTCATATTCTTTGTCTTCATCAAAGGCAATTTTAATGTAGCAAAATTTTCTTCATTTAAACTTTGCCTATCATCTGTCATTGCAGGGCACGTGTGGGACACATTAAAGCAAAAAATACAGGCCTGCCCTTGCTACAGTGCACAATTTAGCTGGGCTGCTCCCTCCTACAGAAGGCAGAGATGTTTGCTGCCACAGTGGTTTCCTACCCAGGATTTCATCAATAAGCTGGGGAGTGTTATTAAGCACCTTCCCTCAAGTGCTTTTACCACAGCTCAGTGAGAATTCTCAATGAGCTATACTGCATTTGTGTTTAGAGAAAACAATACCAAAGTGGTGTTCATTTCTCTGGGCTGACATCCTAATTGAACAATCTAAAACTCTGGAAAAGGTCCAAAATTTGGAGTTTTTATTACCTTTATTCATGGATTGCTTCATAAACTCTCAAAGCCCAGGCTTCGGTGAAAACATTTTCCAAATATCAAGTATATAAGTCAGCTTGGTTGCAGATTTGGGATCCAGCGAGGGCTCTCTTCCTGGCATGCCCAAGGTAGAAGGCTGCCTTCTCACTGGGTGTTCACACAGCAGGGTGGTGCAGGGGTGCTGAGGTCGAGAGAGAGACAGAGCAAGCGATCGAAGGAGCTCTGGGCTCTTCCTCTTTTTATAGAGACAATAATCCCATCATGGAGGCTCCACCCTTATGACCTTATCTAAACCTAATCACTCCCAAAGACCCTACCTCCGAATACCATCATATTGGGGTACAGAGCTTCAACAGACAAATTTTGCTCGGGGAAGGGGAGCCACAGTCATTCAGTCCACAGTACCAGGTGTTGAATGTAATAATATTTAGAATGGCGTTTTAAAACATTATTTTCACAGCTTTAAAAATGTCAGTCTAAGGCAGATCGTGGCTGGCTGTTTAGCTCAGTTGATTAGAGCACGGCCTTGTAGGCCTTGTAACACGAAGGCCAAGGGTTTGGTTCCCCATACTGGGCGGTGGCGGGGGGGAAGCACTAAGGTAGATCCTGGTTGTAATGTGATTTCCTATCAGTTAAGACAAATAAATACTTACATCAAGGCCACTGCAGATAACAGAGAAAATACTGCAGGATACATCTTGAGGGGCAGATGTTCTTATAAATACTACTCTACTCTCCTTACTTCAGCCACTAATGAAGAAATTAAATTACTGGATTTCTTCTTACCATGATACAGACAATTACATATATATACTTTCTAATTTTTTTTAGAATTTACTTCTCCTCATTTATCTTTGCAGTCACTATCATCACCACCAAAGCATTTAATTATGCATAATATATATTAATATGTATAAAGAGGACCACATGTATATTTCTTCACCTTTATGAAATCTGTGGATTAAGGATGACAGTAATTTGTCAGAAAACATTTATTTGTACTATCTAGCCTTTTCCACAAATATTTTAAGATGGCCAGATACATAATTTGTGATAAGAAAAATATAAAACTTAGACAAAGATATTTAGTTGCTATTTATATATCACATATATGTCCAGAATATGTGTTTTCCTTATCACGATTTCCTAATTATATTCATATGCACTAATTTTCATGATTTGTCAGAGGGCAATCTTGCTGTTAATAGAGAATATCCTACAAAGATTCCTCACACAGTCTCAAACTATCTTTCAATTCTCTACTCTACCCTATTCCCTATCTTACTATTGTAGATCTGCTATTTAACAAACATGTTTAGATCTCTTTATTCCTGCTGAGGAGATGGCTAAATAGTGTGGAAATTATTATGTAGATGAAATTCAAAGACCCTCCAGAGATTGCACGTCTTTTTAATGTGACTTTCATTGCCCTTTCTGAATCTCGTCATTAAATCCTTTGAATCATGATTCTGTTTTATGAACTCTACTTCTATTTTCTTTAAATGGTCAGCATACTGGCAGATCATCAGTGGGTTTTACCCTATCACAGAGTTCTACATTAGCAGCAAACTATGAAATCTACCCCACGCAGGGAAGGGAGCCAAGAAACAAAGGCCATCACTGCATTTCTGTATAATTTTGGCCTTTTTCTTCCCATGAGGTACATTTAAAGTAGAACATCTGTTAGAGAAAAAAAAATCATCATCATCATCATCATCAACAGCACACCTACATACCCTGCAGGCATTCTTGAGTATCACAAAATAACCTATTCTTCTAAGTTTAAGAGAAGCACTGTAGATATTGGTATGAGAAAATTGATTCTATAGTCTATTCTGAAGAATAAGTAGACTAAAATGCCTACAGGGCATCTTAGAATTTTGTGAGGTCATGGACAAATCCTCCATCAGTAAAGTTCTTGGCGCTGCAGCTAGTGGAAAAACATTGAGATCAGTAACATTACAGAACATGCTGGGAAACGTCTTAAATCGAATAAAATTTTAGAAATTTATAAAACTTAGAAAATTTCCTAGCAAAATTCATTTCACTCATTTTACTCACCCTAATGGAGACACCTGTTTGAATTTACAACCACCAATCCCGAAACTATTCCTGATATTTCTTTTTTTAATCTGGGGAAGTAGAATGTGACATTTATATTTGATTAATATTATCTTTATTGAATAGAGGTTTTAGGCTTATGATGAAGACATCAAATTTTCTTAAGATATTCTCATTCTGGGTTGTAACAGACACAGCTACTATATGCTCTAGCTATATCCTTAACATACGGATGCAGTTGTGCCGGCAGGATATGTTTCTTTTTTATTGAAACATAATTGATTGTACACATCTGTGGGGAACAATGATGAATATCAATACCTGTGCACAATATGTGATGCTCAAATCAGGATAATTAGAATATTCACCATTACACAATGTAAGCATTTTTTGTGGCCCTTTGCCAATTTCTCACTAACCGCCCCCTCCCCAATTCCCACTGCCAGTGGCCTCAGATCTATTCTCTCCTTTTCAAAGTTCAACGAATTATTATGATTGTTATATCTTTCTTTCTTTTTTAAAGGATTTGTTGGTTTATTTTTTAGTTCTCACTTATGGATGAGGACCTGCAGTATTTCTCTTGATCTGCCTGGCTTATTTTACTTAACATAATTTTCTCTGGGTTCATCCATGTTGCTGTAAATGGCAGAACTTCATTCTTTTATTTATGGCAGAGTAGTATTCCTTTGTGTATATAAACTACAATTTACTTATTCGGTCATCTATCAGTGGACATTTAGGATGAATCTTCTTCACACAGATGGAAAAATTGTCTTGGTAAGTGACCCTGTGAGGAAACTATTTGCATAGGGCAACATGGTTCCAGCCTCGGAGGGAACGAGCACTTTCAGCAGTAATAATTACGCAGAATTTGACTTTGCCATTCTCTCTTTGAAGTACACATTACTCAAAGTTACTCATCTCCCTTATTTCACTAGAGTTTAAAAGTTAAAACATCACTTTTTTTTTCTATAATTGTAAAATCAGAAGTAACACAAGCTTCAGGAAGAAAACTTCTGAATATTTTCTTTCCCTATTGCTTTCATCTCCTGGTGGGCATCTGGCAGAAAATCAATGGCAGAGGTAAGAGGAAGGAGAAAGAACAAGAGATAGGAGAAGAGAGAGCAGAACAGAAATAAGGTGGAGGAAGAGGAAGAAAAGGAGTGGGAGAAAGCAAAAGAGAAGGAGGTTGCCAGTGAGAGAAGTGGGGAGGAGTAAGAAGGAGGAAAAAAAACTAGAGCCAGGTCAGTCGGTGTGGAGAGAAAGCACGGCCAGACACAGTGTGAGACACTGCAAGAGTGAAACTCAACCAGACATGTAAGATACTGCAACCATATGATCAGCCTCCCTCTATCTTAGATGATGTAAAAATCTATAGCAGGAAGTCATGACTGTACCCACTCCAGCTGCCATATTGAAAACCTGTAAATTTATCTTGAAAAAATTTTACCACATACGTTGTCCTTTGACTTCGTGAAACTGCTATTCTCTGAGTAACTTAATAATAGCTTCAGAAAGTAGGAAGGAAAAGGACCAGGATTTCAACAATTCATTGTGGTTATATGTTGTCATTTTTTCTCCCTTATTTCTCGAAATTTGGCAGTTTGTCTAACAAAAGAAAGACTTACCAACCCATACATTTTCTTTTAGAGCAATCCTAAGATTATTTCCTGGGATAAATGTGATTATCATTGTGTTTGTTCAGCAGACTCCTTGAAGTCATATGGGGAAGCTCTGCACATAAAAACAGAAGACACGAATGGGTGAAGTGGGTATGTTTTTAATAAATGGAGTTTGAGTTCCCATAATGGAATTGCCTAATTTCTGCACTGGCATTGCTACTGAATAAACGTAGGAAGTTAGCAAATGCATTTAAACTTTTCTGTGTTTTCTGAGCTTTAAGAGTGAAGAAAATGGTATGCATGGTTTTGTTTTTCAATTTGTTAGGGTAGCAGATTTAAAATGAATCTGCACCAAATTCATTTTGCCCTTTATATAAAAGATGTTCTTATAACTATTAATTAGAAAATAATCTGTAATAATATGCACTTCCCTCTCTCCCAAAAAGCTCTTGAAAGATAAAACAAAATTCTACCTAAAGTTAAACTTCATTAATTTCAACCTGAATCTTTTTGTGAAAAGATGAGAATACTCATAAATAAATAACTGTGCAAGTGGAGTTTGGGAGGGGACGTTCTTTTTAAAATCCCTGAAGATATTGGAGGCACATTCTTCTCATTTTCACTTCCTAAAATATTTTATAATATCTTCCAGGTAGGGTTATAATGACAGTTTCTCAAAATGAATGGAAAGATATTCTGTAAGATAATCTGTTTTGTTTTCCAACCCTTTTTGTAGAAAAGACAAAGAAATAAGGGCAACTCGGTTCTTTTTTTGCCCACTTTAAATCCCACTCGACCTCTAGATTCACCAGCCCTGTGTTTCTGGGCAACTCCCCATATTTCCTTGGGAGCCTCTCAAACTGCCGTCATTTACTCAGCAACCACGACAGTTGCAGCCCAGACAAATGGCCTTTGCAGTACCTGAGAACTAGCCAAGACCTAATTGCCTCTTCCCAGGTCCCATTGGCAGGAACATTTATTCACTTCCCCCTCCCCCACACTCACTCCTTTTCTGTGAAAGTCAGCCCTAAGGCAGGGGATCGTCTTCTCATTTCCCAACAGCTTGATTCTCTACATGATCCTCCGAATGCCAGCATGTAAAGTCTGGCCTTACAGGTCAAAGGAAAAGCTTTGGTCTTCTCGCACGATCCTGTGTCTCCTTTTATTTCTCCTTTCCTCTCTCTCTTTCCCCTTCCACTTCTCTTTCCTCCTCCTCCTCTTTTTCCTATTCTTCTTTTTCTAAGTGCCCATTTTCCCCTACTTATCTCTGTATTCTTTGACTTTCAGTGTCTCTTCTGCTGTCCTCCTTACTTTTTCTCCTTCGTACTATCCCTTACACACATTTTCATAAGCCATCATTTAAAGAATGTACAGATCACATAATACTGCTATTCCTTTTTCCTTTTATTTTTGCCATGTATTTTCTAAGGCCCAATAATAATCCAAGAGACACTCTAGGATGTACTATATTTTCAATGAAATTAATTACCATCATATATAGTACCAAAACAGGCCTAAATTGTATTTTCTTTATGAAAGTATTACTGCTAATGTGCTGTTCCATAGGATTCTATATCTAATCAAATAAGTTAAATTAAAGTGCCATCTGGGTAGTGTGTTTCAAAGAAAAAATTTAACACCATTATTTACAAATTGCATTCAGTTTAAGCACAGACTACATTTTATTTACTTAGGTAAAACATTTATCATGTGCAAAGAAACATAAAAAGACAAAAAAAGGGACTGTATCTACAGAAAAAGATAGCCACCTTTATAATCGCGTAATATGAAAATAATACACAACTAAATAAAATTGCTTACAATTGGGGCTAAAGCAATCCATGGGATAAATTAACCACTATACAAAAAGTGTCTTGGGCAAAAAAAATTTCTTCCTAAGTATCAGGAGCATTTAAATGTACAGAGCTCACATTATTGAAAATCAGTAAATTTCAATTGGTGAAGATTAAGCATGATGAATGCTGGATTGTCTCAAATGAAATCACATGTGCTGACGGAACATCTGTTACAGCCTCCCTTCTTGTTATTTTATTGCAAATTTACAACCTATTGCAATTAAAATAACATGATTAAAATTATAGACATTATGAATAAAGGATAATTTATAGACCTCTCTAAGTAATGAAACCTATTTTGCAAATGACTGAAATTATAAAAAGAAAAGATTTCTAACTCCTATATATTGCTTTTCATTGTAAAGAACCACTGGTATTTGGTATCTACATGCAGACATAGCTACTACAAAAAGAAGAAGAAAAAAAGACTCCTATAATCAGAAACCTGCAATATTCCCTCACTGGTTGTATTTATTAGAGCTATTTCAGAGGGACTTAATATTGGTTTTTCTTGTTGTTTGTGGTATCTAAAAGGTCCAGCCCAGGGGCCGGCCTGGTGGTGCACTGCTACAGTGCGCCACTTGGGAGCGCGGCGGCGCTCCCGCCGAGGGTTCGGATCCCACATACAGACTGGTTCCCGCTCACTGGCTGAGCGAGGTGCGGGTGCAGCACTGAGGGTTGCCATCCCGTTGCTGGTCCCGGTCCGGTACGGGCACGACACTGAGGGTTGCCATCCCGTTGCTGGTCCCGGTCCGGTACGGGCACGACACTGAGGGTTGCCATCCGTTGCCGGACACGAAAAAAAGACAAATAGGAAAAAAAAAAAAAAAGGTCCAGCCCAATGGTCAACATATAGTAGACATTTATTTACTATTTTTTAACTGAATGCTTGATTTGAAAATTAAACATATGAGTGAAGTGTTCATAAGGACATATGTTTCAAGTATGCACAAATATGTTACCTGAGAAAGTTACTATAATAACTTCAAACAGAAATATGCCATAAAGAATTGCATAATTCTTCATAAATAGTAAGAATAATATTAAATGCTTATAAAAATAATCTCCAATTTAAGTAGCGTTCCCTGTAATCTTTTGTTTGTTCAGTGTAACAATTAAATTAAATCTGTAAAACTGGATTGACTCCAAATAAAAGCTATAAGAATCATCTGTAAACTTCAGTTTGATTATTTGCATGTTGTTAAGTTCTGATTTCATTATGTATTTACCTTAAATTGAATTTTCTCACCAGCACTAATCACAGACTTAGGTGCCAAGGTAATCAAGTTTTCCCTTGTTAACAAGGCCTGAAATTAGTCATCAGTTGGTCAAACCCAAAGGTCACACCTACTTGACATGAGAGGCAGTTAGAAGGGGGGTGAGGGAAGGGATCATATAGACTTTGACTGATTTCAAACTGCAGTTTAGCCATTTGACTTTACCTTCTCTGTGCCTCAGTTTCTTCATCTGTAAAATGGACATTAAAAAATACTTATTAAGGGCCGGCCTGGTGGCACACTGGAGAGTGCGCCACTTGGGAGTGCAGTGGCGCTCCCGCCGAGGGTTCGGATCCCATGTGGAGACCGGTTCCCGCTAACTGGCTGAGCGCGGTGCGGGCGCAACACCAAGGGTTGCGATCCCGTTGCTGGTTCCCGGTACGGGCGTGACACCGAGGGTTGCAATCCCGTTACCAGTCGGTAAAAAAAGACAAAAAGGAAAAAAAAAATACTTATTAAGATTCTTACGTAGATTAAATGTGACAATACCTATAAAACATTAAACACAATGAATGGTACTTAGCAAAGACTGAAAAATGATTGGCTAGCACTGTTATGCTAGAAGGAAGATTGTGAAGGGTAAGGAGAATAAGCAGGAAAGGGGAGAAGACTATTACCAAGCCCTAAATAACTGTTTATGTTGAATTCGTGTTTGGGCAAAGCAAAGAAAAAAGAAGAACAGAATTGGTAGAATGAGGCAACTTAGAAAAATAAATCAAGAGGTACCATGTCACCAGTGTAAACCTTCACAGGAATCAACTGACAGATTGAAAAACTGAAAGAAAAAAAATATAGATGAAAAGCTAGTTTGCACATTTAATTGCGTATTTCAGAAATGAAATGTATCTTTAGCCTGAGGTAACACATCAGTGTTTGAGGCAAAAAATTGGAATAGGAAATGAGGGCATAAGAACAAGAAAATGCAACAGGAAATTATTTGCTGAACTTCAGATGCTATATTAATGCTCCACTTTTCTTTATCTCATAGTGACACAAACCTTGCAGGGTTGTTATAAAAAAAAGCTTACCTACAAAAGAGTACTAAAAATATCATTACCAAGATGAAAAAGGATTTCTCTCATAAATAATAAAATTTTAAAAAATTCATTTTAGCTTGTTTATTGGCTTTCTAGAATCAGTTTTACTATAGTATTCATGGATTTTTTATGTAGTATATTAACCACAAAAGTCAATATAACAGATCACATAGAACATGTAGGCAGAAGAGCTATTGAACATTACAAGCTATTCTAATGCATCAAAATTACATGAAAATTAAGGAAATCATTTTATTTCACTAAAAATTGGTTCAGTAGTAGTAAAATGCTTCACTGAAATTTCTTGATTGATATCTCTAAAGTAAGAATTTTCAAATGTTAATAAAAAAATACTCTTCCCACACTCTAACACACTGGAAAAGACGATAAAAAGCAGAGCAGGAACAATTCATTAAAAGGTCTCATTTGAGAGAAAGCATAGTGGTTACAAACAAGATTGCTTAGTTCAAAATCTGGCTCTGCCCCTTACTTGCTATGTGACCTGTGGTTAGTTATTTAATCTCTTGGAGTCCCAGTTTCATCTTCTGTAAAATGAGTAGTAATAAAAATTGTATCTATCTCATAGGGCTGGCACAGAGATTAAATTAATAGATATATAGCATTTAGAATACTACTAGGCACCTAATCAGTACTCTTGAAGGATTCACTACTGGTGTTTCTGAAATTCTTCTCTTAAAGATAATGGCAACAAATATTTGACACAATCTCAAAGTTTAAAAAATAATGATACAGACTTTTTGGGAGTCAGGACAGTGTTGCTCAGGGTTGTATATTTCCATTTATTATCTAACAAATTATTCATCTAATCTCAAAGAGATTTCACTTGAACCAGATTTTGAGATGCTCAAAGAATCTCTCTTGAAACAAATAAATATAAGAACAAAGCAACAGGAAATATTTTATTAAGAATCTCTTGAGTAAACCAATGTAGAACAGAAAATTTCAGATACTAAAACGAATTTCTCACTCATGATTTCTATTCATCTATCTCTGTCTCTCTTCTGAAGCTTTTTTCATACATGAACAAGTACCTAGCCTATGATATAGGTAAATCATAAGATTTCAAACTTAATTCACATGGATCCTTGCATGCGTGATTTAGTTATGTGTCACCCAAACAGAAGGTAAGAAATAATTGGATTAGCTATTTTACACAGTGAGTAAATCCAGTATAAAGATATTTTGAGTAAGAGTACTGATGAAAGAATAAGCATATTAAAACAACCCCAACACCCATTGATAATGAATGCAATGAGGGAGAAGAGGGCGAGAATAGAACTAGGTTGAGACTCATTTGTGTTGTTGGATTAGTGATTTGGCAGAAAAAGAGATAAGCAAGATGAGAGTTTATAAAATATTAACGTAAGATACTGTGTTTTTCTTGTATACATACACACATTCAAATGTTACTGGGCCCAAGTCCGGCTGCCTGCCCCAAACAAAAACCCAGGCTTGACTTGCCAAAATCTGTTACCCCAGGGCATTTAGCTTCTGGTTCAGGCTTCTCAAAATCTTGTTACCCCGTCCAAGTCCAGCTGCCTCCCCCAAACAAAAACGAACAACTTAAAAGTCAAATCTTATTGAAAGTGGAAGTCACCTTTTATTGGGGAATGCCAGTGACCTAAGGAGAGATGTTAGGCTAGCCCATCTCTCTGGTAAACCTGAAGGAGAATGGCCAGACTAAAGCCATCTCACAGACTCTGATTTACAAGGGGGTTTTAAGGGTGTAGGATTGGAACGTGGAAATGAAAAGCAGGAGGGAGGGGGACATGAGCTGTGGGGGCTCCGTGCAAGGAGCCAAGTGCAAGGTCTTGCCAAAGCTCCATCCGGTTTCTGCTTGCGTCCTTGATGTTATTATGTTAGGGTCCTGCTTTGGGGTGGAATCGGCATAGCTTTACGGATGTCTTCCTTCGTTTCTCAAGGTCTGGATAGTATGTGCCTTGTGGCAAGTTTGCAGCTCCAGGTGATTGGAAAACAACTTTGGATTTATGTAAACAATGCCATTTTATCCCGTAAACAAGTTTCAAAATATCAAATAACCATGAGAAAAGAGAGAACTCAGAGAACAGCATGCTAAGAAAAAACCTGTGTCTTTTAACATTTCCTGCAGCCCAGGCAGTTTTAGGTCCCAACATGGCTGCAGTCCTGCTCATTCCAATACAGATACATACATATATATACAAACACGCACACACACACACACACACACACACACACACACACACACACATCTGAAAAGTTGAGGTACTGAAAAAACTTGGGAAAAAATGGTTTTATACTCTGGATTTCCCATCTGCTTCTGAAATGCAAATGTCTCATCAACTTCTAGTAAAATAGTCTATGTCTGGGGAAAAACTGGATACTTAAAATGAGAGCATAGGAAAAGAAAGATGTAATATGAAATTATTTTCTGAAATTCAGAATTTCACGTTATTGTAAAAATCAAGTAAACAGTTTGTTCCATTTAGAATGGAAAGTAATCAACATGAACTATAACATCAATGTTTATCAATTAAAAGTATTAAAATATAAACATTTTTTATTATACAAATATCATTGATTTTGAGAACAATCACATGGTAATATTTTTTTATTATTTTCATGGTATTATATTTTGTCCACTTTACTCTGACAAAATACTGGGAAAATGATTAAACTAAATATAAGATATGAAAGGAGGATCATTACTTGTTAGATGTAGCAGTGGGAATCTCAGGCCACGAATGCCTTTCTTCTAGTAATGGTCCCCTCAAAGCTAAATCTAACTCCTAAACTCGGGGTCTCATAGAGCATGTACAACACACTGGCAAATGTAACTCCGTCATTCTTCTCAGCCCTCATCCCTCCCATCTTTTTCCCTTCTGTGCCTGCTTCCCTCTTGGAGAGCAACTTCCCCAGGCAGAAGACTTCCTAGATCCTGGGGAATAAAGAATGTCTTCAGTTAATTTGGTCTAGTCATTTGATTCATCACAATTTAAGAGACAATCAAAAAGTGGATGTTCAGCCAGAAAAGGTCAACATTTTTGAAAGTATTCAAAAAAACCCATTTGTATATTACGGTAAGCGACCACAGTTCTTTAGCCACACAATGGGGTGGGGGAGAGGGGAGGAAGGAGGATGCATGGAAACATCAGTGCATAATTGCTTTCATATTGAAAAGAACATACCTACTTTATACAAAAAAAAAAAAAATCACTAAAAGGAAGTCCTCATGCTGATTTTTTTAATTATTAAATTAATTTTATAATTCAAAACTCTTAA
>NW_007726546.1:32750-33935 GCF_000696425.1 Galeopterus variegatus
AGGAAGTCCTCATGCTGATTTTTTTAATTATTAAATTAATTTTATAATTCAAAACTCTTAAAATAGTGATTAGCTAAAGGAGAATAAAGCTAGTAACTATTGCATTGATTTCATAGTCTTTGACTTTCCAGAAACCCAGGATGCTATTAGTAAAAGGGTACCCAGCATGTCACTTATCTGTAGGCTTCTTTTCTCTGGAAGGAAACAAATTAGTAATTGCATTAGGAACTTAGATATTGTAACGTGTAAGTGATTCAGTTGAGGTAACAGTAGAAATGGGAAGAGAAGAGTATCTTGTGGCATGATGGACAGGTTTGGTCTGGGACTTATCCTGTCCCTAGATACTTTATTGGACAGGGAGGTTATTATATGATAAGAAGCCTATTCTATTCTGAGGCACATGTGTTGTTTCCAGTATTAGCTAAATTTTATTTCTCTTTTATGACCACAGGTGAGTTGAGTTCTGTCATATAGAGTCATATAGGAAATAATTTTGATGGTCTTGCTGTTGCTTGTCAATGATGCTTTTAGAGTGTCACACCCAGAAAAGAATGCTGTGTTCCAAGGGCCAATTCAAATGTCATGTGGGAGGATGCTCAGAAGCTAGTCCCTAATAGGAATTGTGAGGGGTGTCATGCTCTTGAGATCACCAACATCCACCCCTCAACATGTCCAGTTTCCCAGGAAGTGTCACTCAGGGATAATTTGAGACAGGACTGTAGGCTTCCTTCCCCACTATTGTTGCAACTGAGATCTAAATTGAGCCTTTCACATTAGTTAAGGCATTTTATAAATGAAAATGAATCCCTGAACTTAATCAATGGTAAAACTCAGCAACTGTAATAAAGCTCACTTATGTGATCATACACATAATTAATATAAAGTAACACAAAATACATTGTTATGGGCTAAATTGTGTCCCTGCCAAAATTCATGTGTTAAAGTTCTAACCCCCCAGTATCTCAGAATGTGACTGAATTTGGAAATAAGGTCTTTAAAGAGATGATTAGTTAAAATGAGACCTTTAGGGTGGGCCCTATCTAATCTGACTAGTGTCCTTATAATAAGAGGGGCATGTGGGCACAAAAGAAAGACCATGTGAGGACACAGTGAGAAGGTGGCCATCTGCAAGATTTGGAGAGGGGCCGCAGAAGAAAACAAATTGGCTAGAATCTTGATCTTAGA
>NW_007726546.1:35065-35744 GCF_000696425.1 Galeopterus variegatus
AAGAGATGATATAATTTATTTATGTTAGCATGTAAATTTCACTAAGTATTTACCTATATTTGGGAAACACCAACTGTGAATTAAAAAAAATAATAGAATGCAAAGATCATTCCTCATGAATATTTTAGGGGGATGTAATAATACCACTTTCCTACCAAGCAATTTGCCTTTTCTTGCCAAGAGCATTTTAAAAAGTGCTGACAACACACTTACACAATTGCCTTCAACCTAACAACCTTAATGAGAATTTCCTATCTGTTTTGATCTTCCCACAGCATGATGGCTGTCTCTTTCAGAGAACTGTACCAATCAGTTGCTCATGTATGCTGATAACAGCATGCTGTCGACTTCCACATTGTTGGACCTGTCTACTGTATTTGACATACTTGATCATGGGTCCTCACATTCTTATATAGCATATTTTATTGCCTTAAATAGGGCCTATTCTTTTCTCATGCAGTATGTAGTATACCTTGTTGCTAATGTTACCAAACATTTTCCCATCTGCCATTAAGACCCATGGGATTTAATTCTTGAATAAAGGTGGCTCTGGAATTCTTGAATCTGAGTTATATTTTTCCTTCCAAGACCATCATTCTAAAGTACAGTTTCAGTTGACATTGTTATGTTGATGATATATGAGTTTATTTTTCATCTCTCAAAAAGCAATTTAAAAATT
>NW_007726546.1:36618-47491 GCF_000696425.1 Galeopterus variegatus
ATTAAGTACCTGAGTGTCATTTGTAAAGTAAAATTGTGAACATCCATCCATCATCTGAATGGTGCATTATAATTTTCACTTTCATATGAGTTGTACTTATTCCACAGCTATACGGATGTTTTGATTTATATATTAGTGACAGCAGGAAACTTCACTGGATCTTCAGGTTGAAAATCTTTTGGTGCTTCATTTCCTTTTAATGCTTACAAAAGTAAATCTGAGAATAACATCATATTAAGGCATCATATATATAACAGCAATTTAAGAGCCTACTAGGTAGGCATTATTATCCCAGTTTTACAGAGGAATTTGCTGAGGGACTCTTAAAGGTTAGATAATCTGCTAATCTGAATTCAGTGTCAGAAGAGGCTATGAACCATATCTGATGCCAGAATCCACTCTTACTTACTTTATAACACTAGCACATAATTCTCATTAAAATAATTGCAAATACATTCTAGTAGGATTCTACATCTGAAGATTCATTATTTTAAAGTTGATGTAAACCAGGTGTTTTAAAATAGTTAAATTCATAGCTGGTTAATCAGGTGATTCAAATCAAGTATTAAAATAATTGTGTAAGCCTTATAATAGAAAAAAGAATTTTTTGGATATTAAAATTAATAGTTAGTCAATGTAAAAAAAAACACCTTAAGAAAGTGAAAAGGTAACCCACCAAGTGGAAGAGATATTCTCAATACATATATCTAACATATTTAGAATATATAAATAAATACTAAAAATCATTAAGCTTAGGGCCGGCCCGGTGGCGCACTGGAGAGTGCGCTGCTTGGGAGTGTGGCGGCACTCCCGCCGAGGGTAGGATATCCAAGTAGACAATGAACATTTAAAAGGATGCATTAGGAAATGCAAAATAAAAGTACAAAGAAATATGAGCACATACAATTGAGTTGCTATAAACAAAATAATTGAAAGTAACAAGTATTGGTAAGGGCATAGAGAAATGGAATTAAGAATTTTCCTGAGTGCAGAAGTTAAAATAAGAACACAGTATTTGTCAAAGCTGATTTTGCAGACAAGGGACTGAAGGCATTAATATTTGGAAAACCTTCCTCGATAGGGATTCAGAGATTAGGGTTCTAAACAGTATTAGGCATGACCCAGTCATTTCCAAGATATGCCAATATTATCTCTTTATCCTTCACTATGAAACCTTTGAGTGACTGTGCAATAATCAGCTAGGATTTGAATGTTTTTCTTCTACATTTTATGATTTTTCACATAATGAGACTAATAAGACACTTGGAAAAGTTTGCAATTATGACTGACAACAGCACCTTTACCATACCAACATCTACTGTGGTTTAATTTGATCATCTAAGACAGTGTTTTTAACTCTCCTGCCCCACTTTGGCTAGGAAATCTTATGTGTGGAGTGTAAACAATAAAATGGAAAAGTGTGTGCTGATCTGTTTGAAAAACCATTTGGAAGGCACATAAACCCTACTAGCCTTCTCTGCTCCCTCGACACAGAGGAGCTTGGCCATACAACACTTAATTCTATCTCTCCAGGTACTTGAGGGTAAAAAATGTTTAATTATTTGAATTACTAATGCCCTAGAACACCAATCTACACACCAGTGTTTTCGATCATTGTTTCTTTAAAAGAATAAAATTCTCCATAACCCTCAGGAAAATTGCCCACCAATCCCCAATGAGAAACACTAATTGAAGATTTTTAATCTAATGAAACATATTAAATTATGAATTATAACTGCAAATAAAAAGTTTCATTTGTATAATTGTAAAAAATAATTTTTAGGATTATCATTGAAATTTAACCATACAATTTATAATTTCTCTTTGAATTTTTGATTCTCAGCCTCTGTTATTCAAAATTCTCTAGTTTGCCTGTATAGAACCTATTTCAGAGAACAGAAAATGTGTCATCTTGCTTCTAATTTAATGTGAGATTTCTGCAGCAAGGAGACTGACCTCTGGTTTCAGCCCCACCTGTGATTAGATATACACCTGAATAGGTGACTTCAACTCTGTGTCATTTTCTCTCTCAAAACTGACAAAGATAACTTCAACTCTGCGTCATTTTCTCTCTCAAAACTGACAAAGATTTATGTTATTTCTAAGGACTTGTGGTAGGCCAGATAATACTCACCAAAATATCCCAGTCCTAACCCCTGGAAACTGGAAAGTTACATCATATGGTAAAAAGGACTGACTTCAACTCTGTGTCATTTTCTCTCTCAAAACTGACAAAGATTTATGTTATTTCTAAGGACTTGTGGTAGGCCAGATAATACTCCCCAAAATATCCCAGTCCTAACCCCTGGAAACTGGAAAGTTACATCATATGGTAAAAAGGACTTTGTAGATGTGATTAAGTTAAGGATTTTGAGATGGAAAAATTATCCTGGATCATCCAGGTCCCTAAATGCCATTACAAGTGTTTTTCATAAGAGGGAAGCAGAGAGATACCCGATACAGAAGAGAAGAAAGCCACATGACCATGGAGTGCTGCAGCTACAAACCAAGGAATGCTGGCGGCCACCAGAAGATGGAAGAGCCAAAGAACAGAATCTCCCCTAGAGCCTCCAGAGGGACTGTGGCCTTTCTGACACCTTGACTTGTGCACAGTGATGCTGATTTCAAACTTCTGACATCCAGAACTGTTTTAAGCTATCAAATTTTCAGTAATTTATTACAGCAGCCATAAGAAAGTAATACAGGACCCTTTCAGCTTAAAAATTGTATGGGTGGCAAAACACCCATACAATTTGAAAATGTGCAAATCAATAGGCATTTGGAACAACTTGCTCTTACTAACTAAAATTCTAAAGTACAACTGGGTGTTAAAACTTCTGGATTTCTTGATGTCTGTGACTCTGGTTGATAAATTAGGTCTGATTTTTTCTTTATATGAATGCTTTTTACTTGAAAAATAAAAATACTCATTAGTTACTAGTCTAAAACTGACCTAATATCTAATTTATGATACTCAAAGTCCCCTGTGATATGGCCCTTCCTGGCCATCATCACTCCTTTCCCCACAGCTTGCTTGTGGCTGCTCAGCATTTCCCGTTTACTGACAGATGAGTTGGTTGCTTTAATACCCAATTCATTCAACAATATTTCATAGGAACTCACCGTTTTTCTGCTTTCCATTGTTGTCTGTAACTCTTCACCTCCTTCCCAGTCTTCAATCTGCTCAGCTCTGGCTGTTACCTCTACCATTCTGATACGACTATCTTTTCAAGGTCACTAATATTCTTCATTCTGCCAAATACATAGGACAAATTTCTCTTCTCATCTTAACTTTATTAACTAGCAGCACTGGACATAACTGATTCTCTTCCTCCATCATGAAACAATTTCCTCTTTTGACTTCCACATCACCATGTTCTCTGGTCTGTCTTCCTGCACTGTCTACACCCCCTCAAACCCTTCTTCTGATCCTCTTCCTCTAACCTCTATTTTTAGAATTACTCAGAGCTCAAACTTTAGTACTCTTTTTTTCTATTTTGACCCACTCAGCCTAAATGATCTTATCTGTTCCTATGGTTTGAAATGCCTTCTAAATTCTGACCGCTCCCTGACTTATACATCTGAACTTCAGATTTCTAAATACAACTGCGAGATTCATAGCTCCTCTTGAATACCTAATGGCATTCAAAAGTTAAGTTGAAATGCCTTCTAAATTCTGACCGCTCCCTGACTTATACATCTGAACTTCAGATTTATAAATACAACTGCGAGATTCATAGCTCCTCTTGAATACCTAATGGCATTCAAAAGTTAAGTTGTGCAAGAAAGGGCTCTATTTTTCTACTTGCACACTTCCATCTGTTCTTTCTCCAGCATTCCCTATGATAAAGAAAGGTGCCACCACCTATCAATTTGCCCCACCCAGAAATCTGAGAGTTATTCTTAATACTTAATTCCTTTTCCATCTGCCACATGTTGGATCCATCATCTAATTTTGCATATTATGTTTCAAATATATTTTGTATTTAATTACTTCTATCCATTTCTATTGCTGCCATGGTCTCTAGCCCAGACTACCTCCTAGGTGGTCTGATACTTCTAGTCTTACCTGTTTCCAGACATGGCTGCCAAGGTGATCTTTAGGTAAGTTTACTTGCCTGCTCAATTTCTTTTAAATATGTTTTTTATAAATACAAGTTATGCATGATTTAGCCCCTTACTGTTTCTCCAAATTCATCTCAAACTCTTCATCATATCCACTATAAACATTCAGGCCTTTCCTCAATTTCTCTAAAACTTTATTTCCTCCTGCCTCAAAGTCTTTAGCCTGATATTTCCTTCCGTATGGAAATTGAAACCACTCTCCCATCCTCACTCCTGGTTATTCCCTTGCGTGAATTTTCATTCTGGTTTCAAGTCAAATCTCACCTCCTTAGAACAATCTTCCTGACCACCCAATGCAAAAAATCTCCCAATTATTCTCTATCAGGGCACACTGTTTCCTTCACAGAACCTCTCAAAATGTCTCATTATTTTATTTATGTTCTTGTTATTTGCCTGTTTCCTTTACTAGGTAGGCTGTTAAGTCCTATGAGGGGTGGGACCTCATTAGTTTTTGTCAATGTCATGTTTACTATGTTTTATTAAAGTTTTACATGCATAGAGATTTTTAAAGGACAAATAAATGGTTCTCAAGAATGTTTGTATTGCAATTTTTGGCATTTCAGATTTAGGAATTATCTGATCATTTGCTACTGTGAAAGATGAGTATTTAACTCTCTTGTCCTAAGTTCCACAGATACCCACTTTTCCCATCCCAGAACCTACCAATGTAACTACATCAGTTGTTTGATTAGGTTAATATTGTATGTTTGCATTATGATGGTTATGCAAGTGCTAGTCACAGATGACTTTTCTCTGGAGTTAATAATCATCTTGTTTTTGTTTGCTTGTCTTCTTAGTTTTCAATCCCAAATTGCCAATTGTCTAAACTTCTCTTAAATGATTGAATTCATGAGTTATTTTGTCAATTTCGTTTTGTGAAAATACCTCTCTTTTGGCTCCAACCTAGTTTCTTTTCTTTCTATGTTGCTTTGTCTCACACGGATTTGCCACTGCTCTCCCCTGGGTGACAGAGATGCAAAAAGGATTACTCAATGCCCATTTCTTCTGAGCAGTGACAGATCCCAAAGGGGTTAATTTCCTGGAACCCTCAAGAGANAGCAAGGAGACTGACCTCTGGTTTCAGCCCCACCTGTGATTAGATATACACCTGAATAGGTAACTTCAACTCTGCGTCATTTTCTCTCTCAAAACTGACAAAGATTTATGTTATTTCTAAGGACTTGTGGTAGGCCAGATAATACTCACCAAAATATCCCAGTCCTAACCCCTGGAAACTGGAAAGTTACATCATATGGTAAAAAGGACTTTGTAGATGTGATTAAGTTAAGGATTTTGAGATGGAAAAATTATCCTGGATCATCCAGGTCCCTAAATGCCATTACAAGTGTTTTTCATAAGAGGGAAGCAGAGAGATACCCGATACAGAAGAGAAGAAAGCCACATGACCATGGAGTGCTGCAGCTACAAACCAAGGAATGCTGGCGGCCACCAGAAGATGGAAGAGCCAAAGAACAGAATCTCCCCTAGAGCCTCCAGAGGGACTGTGGCCTTTCTGACACCTTGACTTGTGCACAGTGATGCTGATTTCAAACTTCTGACATCCAGAACTGTTTTAAGCTATCAAATTTTCAGTAATTTATTACAGCAGCCATAAGAAAGTAATACAGGACCCTTTCAGCTTAAAAATTGTATGGGTGGCAAAACACCCATACAATTTGAAAATGTGCAAATCAATAGGCATTTGGAACAACTTGCTCTTACTAACTAAAATTCTAAAGTACAACTGGGTGTTAAAACTTCTGGATTTCTTGATGTCTGTGACTCTGGTTGATAAATTAGGTCTGATTTTTTCTTTATATGAATGCTTTTTACTTGAAAAATAAAAATACTCATTAGTTACTAGTCTAAAACTGACCTAATATCTAATTTATGATACTCAAAGTCCCCTGTGATATGGCCCTTCCTGGCCATCATCACTCCTTTCCCCACAGCTTGCTTGTGGCTGCTCAGCATTTCCCGTTTACTGACAGATGAGTTGGTTGCTTTAATACCCAATTCATTCAACAATATTTCATAGGAACTCACCGTTTTTCTGCTTTCCATTGTTGTCTGTAACTCTTCACCTCCTTCCCAGTCTTCAATCTGCTCAGCTCTGGCTGTTACCTCTACCATTCTGATACGACTATCTTTTCAAGGTCACTAATATTCTTCATTCTGCCAAATACATAGGACAAATTTCTCTTCTCATCTTAACTTTATTAACTAGCAGCACTGGACATAACTGATTCTCTTCCTCCATCATGAAACAATTTCCTCTTTTGACTTCCACATCACCATGTTCTCTGGTCTGTCTTCCTGCACTGTCTACACCCCCTCAAACCCTTCTTCTGATCCTCTTCCTCTAACCTCTATTTTTAGAATTACTCAGAGCTCAAACTTTAGTACTCTTTTTTTCTATTTTGACCCACTCAGCCTAAATGATCTTATCTGTTCCTATGGTTTTAAATGCCTTCTAAATTCTGACCGCTCCCTGACTTATACATCTGAACTTCAGATTTCTAAATACAACTGCGAGATTCATAGCTCCTCTTGAATACCTAATGGCATTCAAAAGTTAAGTTGTGCAAGAAAGGGCTCTATTTTTCTACTTGCACACTTCCATCTGTTCTTTCTCCAGCATTCCCTATGATAAAGAAAGGTGCCACCATCTATCAATTTGCCCCACCCAGAAATCTGAGAGTTATTCTTAATACTTAATTCCTTTTCCATCTGCCACATGTTGGATCCATCATCTAATTTTGCATATTATGTTTCAAATATATTTTGTATTTAATTACTTCTATCCATTTCTATTGCTGCCATGGTCTCTAGCCCAGACTACCTCCTAGGTGGTCTGATACTTCTAGTCTTACCTGTTTCCAGACATGGCTGCCAAGGTGATCTTTAGGTAAGTTTACTTGCCTGCTCAATTTCTTTTAAATATGTTTTTTATAAATACAAGTTATGCATGATTTAGCCCCTTACTGTTTCTCCAAATTCATCTCAAACTCTTCATCATATCCACTATAAACATTCAGGCCTTTCCTCAATTTCTCTAAAACTTTATTTCCTCCTGCCTCAAAGTCTTTAGCCTGATATTTCCTTCCGTATGGAAATTGAAACCACTCTCCCATCCTCACTCCTGGTTATTCCCTTGCGTGAATTTTCATTCTGGTTTCAAGTCAAATCTCACCTCCTTAGAACAATCTTCCTGACCACCCAATGCAAAAAATCTCCCAATTATTCTCTATCAGGGCACACTGTTTCCTTCACAGAACCTCTCAAAATGTCTCATTATTTTATTTATGTTCTTGTTATTTGCCTGTTTCCTTTACTAGGTAGGCTGTTAAGTCCTATGAGGGGTGGGACCTCATTAGTTTTTGTCAATGTCATGTTTACTATGTTTTATTAAAGTTTTACATGCATAGAGATTTTTAAAGGACAAATAAATGGTTCTCAAGAATGTTTGTATTGCAATTTTTGGCATTTCAGATTTAGGAATTATCTGATCATTTGCTACTGTGAAAGATGAGTATTTAACTCTCTTGTCCTAAGTTCCACAGATACCCACTTTTCCCATCCCAGAACCTACCAATGTAACTACATCAGTTGTTTGATTAGGTTAATATTGTATGTTTGCATTATGATGGTTATGCAAGTGCTAGTCACAGATGACTTTTCTCTGGAGTTAATAATCATCTTGTTTTTGTTTGCTTGTCTTCTTAGTTTTCAATCCCAAATTGCCAATTGTCTAAACTTCTCTTAAATGATTGAATTCATGAGTTATTTTGTCAATTTCGTTTTGTGAAAATACCTCTCTTTTGGCTCCAACCTAGTTTCTTTTCTTTCTATGTTGCTTTGTCTCACACGGATTTGCCACTGCTCTCCCCTGGGTGACAGAGATGCAAAAAGGATTACTCAATGCCCATTTCTTCTGAGCAGTGACAGATCCCAAAGGGGTTAATTTCCTGGAACCCTCAAGAGAGAGGCATTCCTTTCTTTGGAAATTAACCACAAACTGAGTTTCTCTCCCTGCATTTATTCTCCAGACCAGGAAGTTACAGGAAAAGAACATAGGTGGAGTTATGGCTAAGTATAGTTTAATGATAGAGGCTGGTAACATCAGTGAAACAAGCAAAGTGACATTCCATAATGCAACTTGCAAAAGGTTGAGTCAATCCACCAACAAAAGCTTGATCTTAGAAAACACTGTTTTTCCCTACACAATTTCCCCAGTATTTTACCTATCAATCAAGTAACTTTTCTGTCCTTGAGCCAGCAACTTTGCTGTGTTACAAAGACTTTACCCTGAGGAAAGTTTCCTATCTTTTGCAAGGTTAACATTTCTATATGAAATTCCAAAAGATTAGGCTAAACCTGAGACTACAGGTCTTTGGAAAGTAGGCCCTGTGGAATACAGTTGCTTTATAAATGTTAGTGCTCTTTAGATTTCTCAGCCTGATGCACAGATGTTATCTGAGGACTCTTTTTACTCTCATAGTGGGGACACCCTTTTACTTCTCCAAACCAAATCTGTTCCATATTTTTCTTTCTTGTTTTAGTTCTTCATTTTAATAGGGACATAATTCTTTGCTATCCTGCATGACTAAAATATTTTTATTTTTTCCTCATCCTTGATTGAGTGTAGATTGATTTCAAATTCCCAGTTTTAAATCATTTTCTTTCAGCAATCTTAGCACATTGCTCCACGACTTTGTTAACTTCCAGTGTGTCTATAGAGAAATGCAGTCATTCTGATGCTCTATCCTTTGTTAGTACCTCTCTATTTTCTTCCCCTCCTCCCACCCCCACCCCAGAAGCTTAAAGAAGTTCCTCTTTGTCCACAGTGTTCTGAATTTTCACTATGTGCCTAGGCGTGGGTTTATTTTTATCTGCTAATTTGGGCATTCTATGAAAAGAAGGGAAGGATAAGAGTAGGAGCAGGTATATTTGTACCTGAGGGGGCAAAATTGAGGTAATTTCTGATGAATTTTATTATTTTTTTTAATGAGGTAAAATCTTTTACTAAGAGCCACAAAAGTTTTGGAAAGACTTTCAGGTCTATTGCAAAGAATGAGAAAGAGTGCTTACTAGGCAACTTTATTATGACCCTTAAGTAAGAAAATGGGGACTCTTTGAGTCTCCAGTTTATCTAAGGGCCCACAAGTTCTAGAACCAGTAAAAGTTGCATGTATTTTCACATTTCATGGTGATGTGCGAGACGTCTATGCAGCACTTGTAAAGCAGGTGATCAAACATCAGTTTTGCACACTTAGCCCAGTACTCCCCCATGCTAACCCCACTTTGAGTTCTAAACATTTGAAGTTGAATGAACAGGAGAGGCTGGTGAAGTGCTGTAGCATTTTCTCTTCCTTCTTCTTTCTCCCCCAAAGAAGAGAGGATCAGGTTATTGGCCCTCTACCATGAGCCTATGAAGTGTGTAGTCAAAAGGACTACTCAGAGAGCTTGCCTGCATTGCCCAGAGTTTTGGGGAGGCACTGAGACAGTGCCATTCACACCTGGAAAAGTTTAAAAGTAAGAAATTGTAGATGGCTAGCTGCTCTGGTCTCAGAGTAAGTAGAAGTGTCTCTATTGGGAAAAAACAGAAACCAAAAATTACATCTGCAGATATGCAGGATTTGGGGAAGCACATGATAAGTATTATCTCTGAGCCAGAGTTATTTAGAGTGGACCCTCCCCAAGAAGTTGGTCATTCAAGGCAAGGGACCATAAGAGTAAAGGCATAGTAGTGGGGAGAAGAGACAGCAAAAGCTCAGCCAGATATATGCCACTCATTCCTATGCACTGAATGTTTCTGTCCCCCTAAAAGTCATGTGTTAAAATCCTAACCTCCAAGGTGATATCAGGAGTTGTAGCCTTTGGGAAGTGATTAGGTCATGAGGGTGGAGCCCTCATAAATAGGATTAGTGTCCTTATAAAAGAGATCCCAGGGAATACCCTCAACTCTTTCCACCATGTGAGGACACAGTGAGCAGGCACCATATGTGAACCAGAAAGTGAGCCCTCACCAGAAATGAAATATTGGAGCCTTGATCTTGGACTTCTCAGCTTCCAGAACTGGTCACAAAATAAACCTCTGTTGTTTCCATGCTACACAGTTTGTGGTATGCTGTTATAGCAGCCCCCAAAGGACTAAGACACCCATGTAAATGAAATGTACACTATGAACACCCCCCCAAAAGTGCTCAGAGTGAAATCAGCTTTGAACACTTGGAAAGCATAAAAAGCTTAAAAGCCAGATACCAATAGTCTTGGTAAATATGATTCTTGATCCTTACTTCTCTCACATTCCACACAATCATTCCAACCCTGGAAGAGAGAGAAGCTACAGCTAGCAAGTGCAGGGGAACTGACAAAGAGTGAAGAATCCTCCACACCAACTACTCCTGGCAGCCTTCAAAGTTAAGGTGGCTTCCAGGAGGGAAGGGTCTATGTAGTAGCCACCAGAATGCTCCTCATAGACCTCCAACGACAGCGAGTGAAGTTGACCAAGGCCCCCAACTACTGAGCTCTAAATCTTTTGTGACACTTTCACCGAGGCCAGGCTTATTAGGGGCTGTTCCCACCAATGACCAGAGCACAGCAGGATACCAAATCCCATTCCTGAGAGATACAGGACTCAACTGATGGCTGATTTTGTCTCAAGCACTCTCCAGTGGCTTTGCCAAACCTTCTTTAAACTGTACTGCAGTCCAGGATGCTTTTGTCCAACTTTTCTTACAAGTTT
>NW_007726546.1:47726-69807 GCF_000696425.1 Galeopterus variegatus
AAACCTTCTTTAAACTGTACTGCAGTCCAGGATGCTTTTGTCCAACTTTTCTTACAAGTTTTCTTCACTCAAGCCAGACGTGCATTGTGCTGACAGCTCTCCCAGCCTTGCCCTGTTCTTTCGCCATTTCCTCTCATATGTGGTGCTCCTACAATCCTTGCATGTTTAATCCTGTCTTAGTAGGCTTCTCAAAGAATTCAAACTAACATAGTAGGATATGGGTTTAACTTTAGCAAAGCTTGAAATTTTTACTATCAGCATCATAATAAAAAATAAATAATAAACAAAGAAAGAAAGAAATGTGCTTGCATACTAAAAAAAAGAATTCAAACTAACATAGTAGGATATGGGTTTAACTTTAGCAAAGCTTGAAATTTTTACTATTAGCATCATAATAAAAAATAAATAATAAACAAAGAAAGAAATTTTTACTGTCAGGTGGCATTGAACATTTTAATTACCAGAAGATGCTCTAGGCTTCTCTTGTATTTTCCTTGCCATAGTCCTGGAATCACACCTTCTCCAAGAAGCCCTGGTGTCTTTTAGTGAAGAATATATTGAAAAACCAAGATCTGGACTTTAGATGGGCTCATTGAAAATTAGCAAGTCACTGTATTAAGACCTTCTCAGTGTTTAGAGCTAAGAAATATATGTATGTACACTAACCTTTATTCACACAAACACACATGCAGACACACATGCATGCACATACATATCTATGTCTATTTTTATATTTACTTGTAGATATATATTTTTTTTTTAATTAGTGCCTACTGGTACCAATTCCATTCCAGTTCCACTGGGTTCATTTTAGCATTTCATTTTGTTTATTTGTAACTTCTTCCTCAGACAGTAGAAAACCTACTTAAAACCTTTAAAGAGTTTTCCTTTGAACTTAGAATAATATCCTTTTAATAGAACACAAGCCCTGTAGGATCAGACTTCTGCTCACTCTACTCTTAACTGCTATACACTCTACTCTAAGTCCATTGGCCTCATTTTCCTATCTTCAAAGCCCCTGATTCATTGCAAATCTGGTTCTTTGCTCTAGGGATGCCTTCCCTGTGTTCTTTGTTTTTCAGGCTCAACTTAAATGTCACCTCTTCTAAGAGGGTGGCTTTCCCTGGCCATGACCTAAAATGGTACTTTCCATATATTCCATCATATCACACTGATTACTTCATTCATTGCATTCAACAGAATTAAAATTACTTTTTTTATTGGTTCACTTGTTTGTATTCTGTCTCCTTAATTGGAATGTGTCATGAGAGAAGGAGCTCCTTTCTGTATTCTTTATAGCTACACACCAGAGAACAGAATAGTCCCTGGCACCTAGTAGGAACTTAATAAATATTTAGAAAATGATACATTGAATGACTGACAGTCAGCAATGAGTCTGTTCTATTGAGATTGGAGACCACGAATTTGCTATAGCACCAATCTATGCAGTTGTAAAAATTCAGCATCTCCCACATGGGAAAAGAAAAGTGGAGTTATATTTATATAGGGTTGTAATTTTGCCAAATGGGTCCAACAGAAAGATAATGGGATAAGGCTATTAGAAATAATGGCAAGAAAAAGCTGGACAGCAGAAGAGGGGGAGGCGGCATGGAGATGATGTGCATATATGCTTCCCAGAATTATTGGCCAAAGCAGTGTACTGCTGGTGAGGGTGGGAGGGGGGATAGAGGGAAGGCAGAATGCCTTAGACATCTCCAGATTTACATATTCTACAAGTATATTGAATGATTGGGTTTATGGCTAAACCACAGTAGCTGGGTAACAAATAATGTCATTTGTAATCTTCTGGCTTCTACTAAGTTTTGGAAAGAGTAATGGTCTCTGAGTCTTGCAGAACTTGGATGTCTTTGGACTCTATAGAAGGAGCAAAAATTGGTCAACTTGTGAATTCCTAATTAGTACAGTTGTCTCTTAAGGCATCAGTTGTTGACACCTTAATAAATTATTGTTCAAGCTGCTGTGATAAGTAGAGTCGCTATCTTCCTCCAGCCCCAGTGGAAATGCATTTTGCCAGAGTGCACACTTTGTGGTGACTGCAATTGGATTAGTGAATGCAGCCCCTGTGCCTTTTCCTGCTGTAATAAACTGTTTGTCTGGTCATTTCCCAAAAGTGAGTTTTGAAGTCCTATGCGGCTAGATGAAGATACAGTTGGCACATGATTTGTGAGGTTAATAGTAAAGAAGGCCGGAGAAACAGAGGCATCAAGAATGTGGTCTCTGACCTAGCCTGTCGGGAATTAAAACAAAAACAAAAACAAAAACAAAACAATTTAAAAGACCCAAACTACACAAAATGCCAAAACCTAACAAAGAATTGAATAAGACATTTCTGGGGGTTTTTTGTCTGTTTTTTTTTTTTTCTTCTGAATTTCATGATTTCTTTCAGGCCACTAAAGTACCATTTATTTCACTAGAAGAAGTAATTCACTAAATGTATTCTGGAGGAAACCCGGAGTTCATGTATCACTGAAAATGAGCAATTTGTTTCTTTCTTGTAGTATGAGGCCCAACAAATTATATAGAAATAGGGGAAACAAGAAATGTCATTAAATATATCGAACTGGCTAAAGTAGTGGTTTTCAAACTGTGTTCCAAGTTCAGAGGCCACTTGCAGAAGGGCAGAGCACAGGCAGCTTCAATTAGATCAGCTCCATTTTTATCTGTTTGATATATTGAGCTTCTACATGAAATTAAGTTTAAAAATAGGGTTCTTCTCTAAAATAAATTAGAAAACCACTGGTCTTCTACGAATAGAAAAAAAATGGAACATCTTGAAAATATATCACACAGCTATGTTCAAATATACTATATATCATCAAAACAATATTTTCAATTTCCTAGCTATCATATACAAAGTACTGTCATATATATAATTGAGTTATTTTAAAACAAAAAGAAAGTAAAGAAAAAAGAAAGGTTGGGAGGAAGGAGACTTGTTGGATTGGATTCCTGTTTTAACTTTATTAATTTTTAAGGTAAATCATTCTTTGACAATTCTCTGTAAAAGTCTACGACTACATTAAAATAAATTCTATATAAACATGAGATTATTTATTCTTATTCATAAAGCTAATAAAACATTGTTTTAAAAAGAAAATTTTTTTGTTTTTAAAAAATATTAAGTGAAATTCTAAATTTTTCACTTAGAATTAAGTGATGCTAAAATATGACTAGAAAATAGTAGGCTTTCTGTAAATATTGGTTGAATGAATCAATAATGGACAAAATTTTAGTGAAAGATAAAACTACAATTTCATCCATTTATTCCAATATAGAATAATTAATAAAATTTTGTGCAAAAATATATTTCCATGCATTGCAAGGAAACATTTTACCTTTGTTTTGGTTCTTAAGAAAAAGACATTTCATTCTCCTTTTTTTATTGGCATGAAATTCACATAAAATAAAATTAATTATTGCAAGGAAACATTTTACCTTTGTTTTGGTTCTTAAGAAAAAGACATTTCATTCTCCTTTCTTTATTGGCATGAAAGTCACATAAAATAAAATTAATTACTTTAAAGTGAACAATTCATTAGCATTTAATGCATTCACAATCTTGGTCAACCCTCATCTATACGAGGGTACTTCAAAAAGTTCATGGAAAGATTTAAGTTATCTTTCCATTTTACTTTTCTATGAACTTTTAAAGTACCCTTTTATGTCTAATTTCAAAACATTTTCATCATCCCGAGAGAAAAACATACTCATTAAGCAATCACTCCCTATTCCCCTCTCCTCAGCCCCTGGCAACCACCAGTTTGCTTTCTAACTCTTTGTATTTATCTTTTCTGGATATTTCATATAAATAGAATCATACAGTATATGACTTTTGCATCTGACTTATTTCATTTAGCATAATGTTTTTAAGTTTCATCCATGTTGTAGCATGTATCAGTACTCTATTCCTTTTCATTACTGAATAATATTCCATTGTATGTATAAACCACAATGTATTCATTCATTCATCTATTGATGAACAATTGGGCTGTTTCCACCTTTGGGTAACGCAAAGAGAGGTAGTATGACCATTCATGTACAAGTATTTACTAAAGTACCTGTTTTCAATTTTTTTAGGATACATACCCAGGAATGAAATTGGTGGGTTATATGGCAATTCTATTTTTAATTTCTTGAGAAACCACCAGGCTTTTTGTCGCAGTAGCTACACCATTTTACATTCCCCCCAGCAATGTACAAGGGGTCCAATTTCTCCACATCCTCACCAACACCTGTTATTTCCCATTTGGTTACCTTTCAATCAAACATTTCAATATAATTATTGGTTTTATAGGGCAACACGTTGTTCAAAAGAGGATTTCCTTTTTTATATTAGTTGCTTTGTTATTTTTCCAAAATTGAATTCCTTACAACTCTTCATTCAGTGTATATAAAAGAATACTGTAGTTTCTGGCTTTATTAAGGCTCATATAGGGAACATCATATTGTTTTGCTGTGAGGATTTGCTTTCTTTAAATGAAACACCGGGATTTATTAGAAGCCCAAGTAATATTCCCAGTGGTTTTTATTATTTCCCATTTTGTTGCCATAATGCCATATATTTTCTTTTCTACTGACAGTTTTTGGCGTGGAGTATCTAGGTCAGTGACAGTGAATATTGAGAGAGAATGAAGAACAAAACCACAAAGTTTAGAATTAGAAAATATGTAGAAAAATCACAGTATAAACAGGACTATGCACACTATATGCAGATTCACACATGCACACCAAATTATTTCATAGCACAGGAAAATATAAGACTTAGAACAATAGAAACTCGGATATTTTAACCCATCTTTAGACATTTTACCATTACTTTATATGATTTCACTGACTATTTTGCTTGGTGTTTATATAATTATATTTTTCTGCTTCATAGCTACTCTATCATCTAAAATCAGTTGTTTAGGTTACTCTAATGTGGCCACATATCAGTTTAATACATTTCTGCTCAAGCAGTGATCAGTCTCACGCCACCTGCCAGCCATTGTAACCGATCGCCAAGTAGACAATTTTGACAAGCTATTCCCAGGAGATTCCTGTGCTGTGCTTTGTAACAGGCGGCAGCCCAGCAGGATCACAGTCTAGGAATGTAAACCCCAAAGCAAGAATAAAAAAGGAGAGAAATAAAAGATGAAAGTGACTAAGCACAGGATAAAGAATTTAAAAATTAGGAGTATTGATAGATTATGAAAAACATGAACACAGAAGGGAAATATTTTAAGGAAGATGGCCTGAAAATTAGAAAGAGAAGTTTAAAAGACTGCACTGCATGATGAACTGTGTAAATTAAATATATGACAGGAATTTAGAAAATGACAGAAGGGAAAACACACAACATTTGGCAGTTTTTCCCAAGTAAGTTGGAAGGGTAAAGGACATAAAGCCCAATGTAGCAGAAATAAGCAAGGAAACACACGTTATACACACATGCAAAGTAATACTTCCTAAAGGATGACATTCATTAATATGATGCATAATTTCCATGTGCAAAGCTTGGGATTTCAGTCTCATCATCATCCATTTATGCTCACTTATAGTTGCTCAGTAATATTTGCTGTTTCTGCAAGAAATATGCTGTATAAGACTTTTGCACATGTAAAAACAAAGAAAAAAGAACTTATTTTTTTCTTCTTCTAACTTGTTAATTAACTTGAAACATTTTAATTTGTATTTATTGACATTTCCCAAATATGTCTTTCCTCTGAGACATAATAGTATGACTTTATTGTATGATGTACTTACCAGAAAACACCAGCAGGTAAACGGCATAAATAAAAATAAAGATTGTTTCTTTAACAACTCCTATTAAAAGATGTAGGCTGGACTTGAGAAGTGGAATGTAGGCACTCAAAGGTTTGCTCCCACTTGATTCCAAGTGCTGGTGGAGGTGGTAAGGACCTCAGACGCAGATTCTGCTTCCTTTTGTCACAGCTTGGAGGACCTGCCAGCAAAGAAAGAAGAGCTGTTGCCTTGAATCCTGTTCAAGAGGAAGACAAAGGTGACTTTGTGTTTGCTTCTGCCCAAGGGGGAGTCTCGTGGGCACAGCAGCAGTTACTGAAACCCTGCCTAGGAGGAAGGCATATTTGAGACCAGGTTGTGGGTAATTGGAGATTTGAGCTTTTGTGACATTAGAACTCACAAGTGACAGCTCTGATTTGATTGGTAAATATCTGCCCTTGGTGAAGACACTGAAACTGGCTTTGTGGTAGAAAACTATTCTAGCGTTACACTTGTTCACCTAATATTTCTGCCTTTCAGAATAGAACAAGATAAACAAAGGCATAAAGATGGAAAGTAAATATCATAGAAAAAAAATTACTTAGTAGTTCTTTGAGAAGAGAGAATAGAAAAAAATTTGAGAGTTGTACAAGAGTGGATGGTGGTGATTAGTGCATAAGAATCAAAACAAGCCTGCTGCGTAAGTAGCACCATATAGCTATTAAAAATGCTTCTTTGGAAAAAGGAATGTTATGAAAAATGTAAAAAGTGTATCTTCTAATTCTAGAAACTGAACTATCAATTCTTTAGAATTATAATATAAAATTATGTTTACATACTACATGGATTTTTAAAAATTTGCTAATTTAAATAAAACCTGTCCACAAATCTAGTGTGATTAGGTATTTACATAAATTCTATTATAGCCATTAATGGATTTCTTAAAAATAAGGTTTTTCTGATATCTTTAAATTTAACTAAGCATAGAGTAGATCTGATTTTGATCATTCAGTAAAGGATACTACTTGCCTGGCCAGCCTACATGTATACCAGTTTACAAATTACAGATTTTATAGATTTGTACAAATTACAAATATGGGTTTGGCTCACAAGTTCAGATCTCTTTCTTAAGGTCAACAAAAGAATGTTGACAACCTCTGATGAAACATTATAGAATGAACAGGTTATAATTTGCTAAACAGAATAAGTGTTTTATAACAAACTTGAATAATATGCAGTTACAATTACAACAAAGTTCTTTTCAATTATAATACCTTCTTAGCCATGAAAGACACCTTAGCCCAACCTATCAACAGTTCTATAAAGATCCTTTTGTTCTTTCATCTTCTGTTTCTGCATTTCATGGGTAACTTATAAAAGTATAAATAAGAACCTTTGCTAAGATTTATGAAAATTCTCAAGAGTCAAATTCTGGCTCCAGGTTCTTACTAGCACACATGCAATCCATTCACAAATCTCAAGCTTATACTTAGTATCCACTAAACTTACATCATTTATGCAAGTTACATGCATGAAGTAGATCTAATTAAAGACTTTGTTGGGCGGGTGGAGTTGAGGGAGATTTATACTGAAGCAACAGCAGCAACTTGCAATCAGACATTGACAACCATGTTCTTTAAAATCCTTTTGGGGGCTGGCCCAGTGGCACATTCAGTAGTGCAGCGCTTGGGAGCACGGCAGCGCTCCCAAGGGTTCGGATCCCATATAGAGACCGGTCAGCTCACTGGTTGAGCGCAGTGCGGGCGTGACACCGAGGGTTGCAATCCCGTTACCGGTCACACAAAAAGGAAAAAAAAAATCCTTTTGGCTACTATGCCACTTAGGGTTTCCCATTAGCACTTTATTTCATAGAGTACCCATACTTCAGCCACCTCACTCAGTTCTCATTACCACCCTATTTTCTCTGCTGTTTATTTTTTTCCTAAGTTAGTCCCTCGAGTTGTTTTAGTTTTCTAAAAGAGACCATTCATATCTTACATCATAGTGTCTTCATGTCTTACATTTTATTGTGAACTAAAGCCCTTAGTCAGCAAAGGTCATTAAATTCCCCTAGGAAGTATTATCAGAGCTGGCTGTGGAAGCAGCTGGCTGAGCTGAGTCTTTCTTGTGACTTATCTTGCAGTTCAACCTCTCCCTCTGCTCAATCCTCTTGCTCTACACTGAATGCTTGTGTCTCCCCAAAATTCATATGTTGAAATCCTAATCTTCACTGTGATGGTATTAGGAGGTAGGCCTTTGGTAGGTGATTAAGTCATGAAGGCTCTGCTGCCCTTATAAAACATCCCGGAGAGCTCCTTGCCGTGTGAGGAAGCAGCGAGTAAACGCTGTTTGTGAACCACTCAGCCAACCTGCACCAGAACCCAACCATACTGACACTCTGATCTTGGACTTCCAGCCTCCAGAACTGTGAGAAGTCAATGTCTGTTTATAAGCCGCCCAGTCTACGGTATTCTGCTACAGCAGCCTGAGCAGACAGAGACACTTCCTTGCCTTCCAGTTGTTAATCCAGAGACTGCTTTCTAATAACCTTTCTGCACTGAATTTTTATCTCAGTGTCTGTTTCCCAGGCAGCCCAACCTGCAACAGTCCTTATTAACAGTTAAGAATGTGAGGAAAGTAAGATAAAGATGTTTGAGAGGGGACGAGAAAATAAAGAATAGAGAGAGACCTAAAAAAGAAATTAAAATAAGACAACTGTAAAGAGAAGTAACCAGGAGTTCCAACACTTAAGAATGAAAATTTTAGTTCTAACATCTTGATAGAATCAGTCTGGAAATGGAGGCAAGTAGCAATTGATGGAGATAAAACAGTAAGAAAGGAGATAATCGAAATAGAAAAGTTTCATTACACTATAGGCATTTTTTTCTACAGCAGTCAAAATGGCAGAGTAGATTTAAATTAGTAGTGATTCCAGTAGTTTTGAGGTATACAGTGTTATACTTCCATGAGACATGATTTTTGGTTCATTGAATATATGTCCAAAAATTCTTACTTTTCATCTAACTACAGAAGAAGAGAATAAATGCCTGATTATAAAAACTAGGAATATTATAGCAACCTATATGAAAAATTATTCCCTAAAGACATTGGCTATGAAAACCATTGAAAGATATTTCCTTGGATTTGGTCATAGTAAGTTTACATCTGGCATTTGGTCAATCATTCATTAAATATTAATTAGCATTATTTATGCAATTTCAATGCTCTTTTAACCTTTGAAGGGGTTAAAATATGCTATTCGGCATATTGACTGTTTAGGCTAAAGACGCTTGAAAAACAGCAGGTGTGAAAAGATCACCTTGACCTTCATGATGTTTCTTAAAAACAGAAGATGAAATTCCCATGTGACAGAGGCCCACCCTGTACTAGAAAGATTCAACACCTTATCCTTAAGGGAAGTCAAAACAGAGAGAATTCTGTACAGATCCTGTTAAAATAACTCCTGTTAAGCTTCCGCACATAATTTACTTGCTTCTTCACAACTTACTATTCTATATCCAATCATGTATATAAGTCACTGACTCTCATTGCTTCTTTGGGTCTTTATTTCCTCGTGAGGGCCCCATGCTACATAAGAGTTGTATTATGCTTTTCTCCTGTTAATCTATCTTATGTCAATTTAGTTCTACGACCTAGCTGGAACACTAACAGGATAAAAGTGAAGTTTTTCCGCCCCTATACCTTTTAATGAAGAAAATTGAAGGAAAGGGGATCTTCAAAATATAGTTAGGTTCTTTCTCATTGATCTGTAGATTGCTTATCCTATTTAAATAACTCATTTTCTTCTCATTTTCCTTTACCTTAAGCCCGAAATAGAAACAGTGAATTAAGTACAAAGAAGAGATCTTTACGGCTCAGCATCAATTTTCTTCCAAATAAAGAAAAGTTATCCAGTTCATTTCAATTAATATAAAAAAAATTACTGCATTATTTAACATTTCCTGAATCTGTAATTTCCACTTTTTAAATATATAGAATAATTTTCAAAAAACATACTTCTAAAACTGAGGAGTTTTATACAAAGAAAGCCATGCATATGGCTAGCAATACCTAAAATACGCTACACAAATTTGGCTCTTAAATATGCCAAAGTTTTAAAAAACATTCAGTGACAATGAAGAAATTTAGAAATATTAATTTTGAGAATAGTAACATGCCTCAATGAAGTCATATAAATCTTTTTTTCAATACACATTTGAGCCTCTCAAATGCTAAGCATTGTGTACAAAGGGTTTCAGAGGTAAACGTGACCTCATGCTACTCAGCAAGAGCCCACATTCTAGTGACATGACTAATGACAAGTTACCAGTTATAGCACAGAGAGAAAAGTACTGTAAAAGACCTATGCAAAGAAAGTAGAGAGAAAGAAGAACCTGAGGAATGGTACACACTCCAGAAACACTTGCTTATGGAACCTCAAAGGATGAGTTAGTCATACACAGGTTTGAAATGAAATGAGTGAATAAGACCAGAATAGGAAGAAGGAAGGAGATACGCAAAAACTGGAAGCTTTTGGAGATCCTGACACATTATGAGAATGGCAAAAGTGTCTACGTCATTGGACAAAAAGGTGTGTGTGTGTGTGTGTGTGTGTGTGTGTGTGTGTGTGTGTGTGTCTGTGTCTGTGTGTGTGTGTGTGTGTGTGTGTATACAGGGCAAATGTAGGGGAAGAAAAACAATTTCTCTTCAACCCTCATAAGTTCTTAGTCAGAATGGACCCTTGCCACGAAAGACAGATTAACAGGGAAAAAACCCAAACAAACAGAAGTTTATTAGCATGTCTATTTCATATATACATGGGAGATACCAAGGGAATGAGTAATTCTCCAAGAGGCAGCTTTGAATTCCAGCCTATGTAGCATCTTCAAATAAAGAGCAGTAAGTTTTTTTGAAAGTGAAAGACAAAGGAAAAGTACTTTGAGTCTCTGGGGGGCTGCAACTTGGAGGAAGGTAAATAACCAGCAGATAAGGGCTGGTTAGTACAGCTTGTTAATGTAGATTCCTCTGGTGCCACCTCCAGGCCCATATGTTTCTAAAATTGTCTTCAGTGGTTAACCTTTGGTCTCTCTGGTACGGATACTTTGTGTCTTTGTAAATCTATGTTCTGATTTTAGGCAAATAGAGGGAGGGCAGAGAGCTTTCCTGCATGTACTTCTTCTTAACTGCCAACAGACCACAATCCTTTATATTTTGGGGTGGCATACTGTGGCCTCCCACAGCAGCTGATGAGTCTGAATAGCACATAGTAAGACATTAATGAAAGGTCTTGTATGCTGTTAAGAATTTTAACCCTATCCTGAAGTCCATGGTGGCCCAATGAAAGATATTCCAAGAATCAGCTACCCAGGAAAGATCAAAGTTCAGGCTTTAAGCAATTACTTAAGGTTACTCTGTTCCTTAATTATGGCCCTAGGTTAGTATAGAGGCCTGTCCTACTAATTCTTTCAGTGGTCCTGGTTATACCCAACACAGAATACCAGACCTCCTTGGACAGCCTACACCAGAGATTCCCACATGAGAATCATCTGAATTATCCAGTTTAATTGATCCAAGAAGGTCTCTGAATATGGGTATTTTTAAAAACACTTTAGGTGACATTAATGGCCTGCGAAGATCGGTGCCTCTAACTTTCTTTAACTCGTGGAAGATAAAAAATAGAATGTTGTAAAGTTTATAAAGAATGGGAAAAAATTGGATTGCAATGTTCAGTTATCTGAGATATATGTATCCCCTGAGAATCTAATGCTTTCAAGGTGTTAAATAGGGGTCAGAAATGAATGCGTTTTGAAAGAAGGTTTATGAGCTACAGTAGAACAATTAAAGTCACGGTTGAGGTCTACATCATTCCTCCAGAACACTCTAAGCACATCATTCTTCAAACATCCTCTGTATCTTTACATGGATGTGCCTTTGCTATCTAGAATAATGTTTTTCATGCTATTCACATGGAAACATTCTAACCATGCCTCAAGGCTGCTTTGCTGGGTCTTTCCCAGCACCAACTTCACTTTCAGGAAAGAATGACTTGTTCCCTTCGCTAGGCCCCTCTAGCACCTTTGTGTTAACCACATTGTGCCTGCTGTGCTTGCTGAACTGTGGACTCCAGGAAGAGTAACTCACCTAGTATACCCCCTGCCGTGCCTAACAGCAAGTGTTTGTTGAACAGCTTGGAGTATAGAAAGAGGAAGAAGAACGCTACTGTTTATGTATTCAAAAATGCATAATGGGAAGGTAGGTGAGTAGATAGCAACTGGGATGAAAGTCATTTAAAGAAGTATTTGGGTTGGGCTGACCCCGTGGCTCACTCAGGAGAGTGCGGCGCTGGGAGCGCAGCAGCGGTACCGCCGCGGGTTCGGATCCTATATAGGGATGGCCGGATCCTATATAGGGATGGCCGGTGTGCTCACGGGTGACACCAAGCCAAGGGCTGCGATCCCTTTACCAGTCACAGGAAAAAAAAAGTATTTGGGTTGACTGAAAGAATAGACAGAAATAAGGTTGAAACAACAAGGAAAAACATTGATTGTTGTGCAATGTTGATATGGAAGGAAATTGCCACACATTGCCATCTGTGGTATAGACTTGGACTGCTTTTGAATTGGGTGGGAAAGGATAGTGGACCCACAATTCTGGTTTTCATTTGCATAGAGGCTGTGTGGAGAATCTGGGTTGACAGGTTCTCCAGGAAATTCTCAAAGCTATTTGTAATCTAAGCAATTACTTGGTGGAACTCAGGATAGTTCAAATACTACTATCTACTATTTTTGGCTTCTACTGAGTCAGAAGCTTTTTATCCTTTTTACTTTTTTTAATTGAAATGGGATCGATCACAGATAGGTAAGGAAAAACCCAAATATTTTTTGTACCTCTTTGGATGGGAATAACAAAGAACAAAAACAAACAAAAACCAAAACACTATATATGTGGTATATCATTTCATTTCCATGTCTGAAAGCACATGCTCTGTCTCAGTTTCGAATCACACCCGTGGAAACAGGGTACATGATATCACATCCAGATTTATTGATCTGGATAATTTGGATAAGCTTAGATTAGGCATTCTTTCTTGGGTTTTTTTTTTTCTTGGAATTTATTACTATAACTACAAATATGAAATCAAATCTATTCTTTCCTTTTCCTTAACATATGTTCTGTTTATGTTGAGCAAGAAGTAAGCATGCTCTATCGTCAGCATCTCTATCATTTGAAGTTTATTTATTTTGGAAATAATACAAAATCTGTAAACTATACTGTTTGTAATGTGTAAGAGATTAACAACATATTAGGTTATCACAATATTTGCTAAAAATGGAAGACATATAGATCAGATGTTTGAGATTCAAAATATACAAACTTAGTATGTAGGATATAACCAAACCTGTCATCATATTTCATTTTTTGAAAAGTCACTATAAAAGGCCTTCTTATTAAGGATTAAGTAAAACTGAATAAAGGGTCAGCCTCTTATTTTGTGTATCTGATTTTAAAATGAGGTTAAGATGTCAAAGCCACTGTTGAGATAGCAGAAGGAGTGTGATTTGATTCTGCCATCAACACACTATGCAACCATGGAGTAGTCTTTTAACCTTTTTGAAATTTGCATGCACCATGTCAAAAAGAACTTTATTGTGAGGTTAATAAGATCATGTCTGTAGAGTATTTTAAGCTCTTTTATTCTGAGAATGATAAGCAAATGTGAGGTTTTATTATCATTTTCATTATCATTGGCTTCAAAAGGAATTTGGCTTTCATAGCTTAGTGGGGTCAAAAAAAAAGATAAAACCTGGCAGGTGGTGTTCACATAAATGTCAGGGTTAAAAATTCCAGAAGGTGAAAAGATAGAGGAAGAAAAACCTTGTTTCATTGATACATCAGTGATGAAACCCAGCAGGGCAAACGTAACATACATGTTCTCTCTCTCTCTCTCTCTCTCTCTCTCTCCCCCCCCTTCCCCCATGCATACACATGCCTATGCACGTGCACACACACACACTCAACCTTTGAAATTCATTTCTCTGTTATTCAGTCTAATATATTACTCATCCCCTATGTTAAATGTGAAAGATAAGGATAAGTAAAATCACTCTAATTGTATTTGACTGCTTTTCTTAATGGACATGTTAATGGAAGTTCTCTACATGTTTAATGTTGCATATATTAATGAAAAATATAGCGAACCGCTTCTGCTAAATTAGTCCCAAACACAGCTATTTAGTCCTAAGGAGTAACATCTGTAATTTCCCAGTTTGAAATGAGTGGTAATATTAATAGGAAAACCTTAACATTTTATGGTTGTACTCCCATTGTAGTGAAATTAAAAGTGACAAATTTTTAACATAGTTTAACATTTGCATTTTTTTTAGTTCAGCTGAGAGCCAAAAAAAAAAAAAATATCTGCCTTGTACATCTAATACTGCTTATTGAAATGTAAATCACAGTAAATGACATGTGTAAAAATAAATGGACAAAGAGCAGAAAAAATAAAAATGTGTTGCCTCTATACAGCTATCTGTCTTCTATAGCATGAGTAAAGCTTAAGTCAGATACAATTAAATGGACTGAAGCTTTAACAGTGACTTTTGAACTGCTTGAATTAACAAAATCAATCCTCATAAATTAAGCTATCAGTGATCTATGATACAATTAAGTTCCATAATCAAAAAATGCTACAGTGCGTGCAGTGTCACTTGTGCTACTTCTAACACTGAATTTTAACTACTGCTGGCTAACTCTTCCTGCAGGGTTGTGTAAAACTCCATCTGGCACACTATACCCTAACATTATAATACACAGTTCCTTTTCTATTCTTCAATTTAGGCTGACATCTGGTGGTCCAGGGGAACGACAGGCAATGCTTCTGAATGTAAACCAATTCACAAATGCAGCTTTTTTTCAATTTCTCTTTGTCTTTCTGAAGTGCCTGAAATTGCGACCAAACCAGTTAATTGCATGGAAATTCACATAGAATAACAATTTACACAGCAGAACAATAAGGGTGAAGAAAGTGACCTTCACGTGATGAATTATATACATGTAAGTATATCGAACTCTGTGGTGACTAACAAGCATCAACAGAAAGCACCATATATTGGTCAATTAGACCCACTCAGAAAGGGTACTATTTAATGGCACCACACTGGGGATCATAATGGGAATGTAGTACATGTGAGATTTCCTTCTTTCTCCTTGTCAGGATAGCTGGAGGGAGGTAATTAAAGGAAATGGTGGGAAGGGGTAGAGGGAGCTACTGTGTATAGTCAGAAACTGATGTTTAAACAGACATCAGGTAGTATTCAAAATCATTTATCTTTTATTTTTCTTTGGGAAGAAGTCAACACTTCCAGCAGTTTGTGGCAGTCCAGATGGCAAAACACATTGGGCCAGGAACAGGAGCAATTCAATTCTCCCTATGCCTGGGATTTAAAACAACAACAAAAAAACCCTCAAATCCTCCAAATACCTCCAATTAACTTACTATGGTGTATTCTACTAATTACCAAATCATGGAGGAACAGAATGATACTTGTCAGCCTTATGACTTTCACACCATTTGCGCAATTTACCAGCACGGAAAAAGAAAAAAGCTCCTGTGATTTTTCTCACATTGAGCACTTAGTTATACCATACGATAGTATTTTGACCATGAAGAGTCTTAATAAATTGGTATTTTTGTGTTCATATTTTGACAATTTTTTCCCTATCTTTCACAATGATTGTAAATAGCACAGGAAATACATGTAATGCATGGATTGACTTTGCTTTATCTCCATATATTTATGAAAGAGTCTAGACTGACAGAATTATAGGCAAAGCTCTGTTATTAAAAAGAAAGAAAGAAAAGCATACACAAAAACCAAACCAAAACAAACAAATGGAAAAGGCTTTTAAACCTTGTCCAAGAAAGATTGTTCTTAATGTTTGGTTTGGTCTCTGTTTCCACTTAACCTTGTGACTCTGAAAAGGTTAGTGGAAGGAGTGCCAATTATGTTGGTGCTTTTGAAATACAGCCAGGTCCTCTAGGAGGTGGACTCAGGCTGCCAATACCTAATCTCATAAAGGTCACTGAAAAGTTCAAATGAAATTGGTTTTAGTTACCATAAAGCTCACCTGAGTCGAAATGAGTAAGGGAAAGAAAATGTTTCCACATGCTCTTACCACTCCTTTCTTCCATTTTAGGAGTGAAGTTTAGTTTTAATCAGTAGCCATAAGATCTCTCAAGAAAAAAGATTTTTATTTTAATAACCTTATAACTATTATATAAACTTTTAAAGAAGGAGATGAATAAACGTATGTTCTATAGGAAAATTTCATGTTCAGAATGTCTACAACAAACCATCAACTAAAAGGACGAGATTATTCTGGTAGACTTCATGTCACTAATATATTTATGAAGGGATAGAGCAGAGAAAAACTTGTACTGTGATTTTAGAGGTACTCCAAAAGTCTTTCTATCTCCCAAATCTGTTATACTGATTGCTAATGAATGAGCTCTCAAAATTAGACATTGGTTCTTTTGGCTTTGGCCTTTGTGGCCTCCATTTATGCAAATATTTTTCCAGGAAATCACTTTTAGAATTATGAATCTGATTTTTATCAGTCTACTTTTCTTTAGAATTCTTTTTTTTCATATAGGTAATTTCTATTTCTTCTATCTTTACCTGTCTAGGTATAAAACTGGTGCTATGTTAAGTAAAATTAAAACCTATTCCTTTGGAAATGTAATATAGTATCTTCATCTTCTTCAAATACTTTTCCACATATTAGGCAGAGTCCCAAAGAAATTTCTCATGTATGTAATTGTATAGGTCCTCCATTCTGAGACCCTCATTGCTGAGTAACACACTTGAAACTTCTTCATCAGTTCTACCAGTGCCACTACCCACTGCCACCTGCACTATCATGACTATCGCCACTGCTCCTTGCTACTGCTGACACAGCTAATGCAAACAAAACCACAAATTACAGCACGGGACCTCCTGACAAGAACACTTCTGCTGTTGCTCCCTGAAGATGGTGTGGTTTCTGACACTGGAGTGCAATGGCAAAAATCCACTTCTAGATTCACACTTAAGTTTCCTTCCTTCCTTCTCTCCCTCCTTTCCCGCCTTCTTTCCTTCCTTCTTTAACAAGAAAAGTGTTATTTTTATATTATAGGTAGATATTAAGGTATTCACATAGAATAAAAATACAATTACTATGGAATTTTGTGATATGGTCCAAGCTTTTAAAAATATAGAGCACTTTCAGAAGGAAGCAGCATTCTATAAAATGTTGAGGACAAGAACCAAGAATGGGTCTTTCCCTTTTTAGTGGATGGAGATAGTACATTTTTAGATAAATTCTTGGGTTCCTTAATTGGTTTTTGTTGGGTGATATTCTGGTAATTCTATTCTAGAATCTATTTCTTAGAATTATCCAGACTCATTTTTGAAACTCATAAACAGTGAATAGCATAATAAAAAAACATTGTAGACAAAATTTAAGATCAAATAATATACAGTTATGTTTACATATATGAATTATATTAGTGTCACTCTTATTTTTCTGAAATCTTGTATGAAGCATATTGTTGGGTGATATTCTGGTAATTCTATTCTAGAATCTATTTCTTAGAATTATCCAGACTCACTTTTGAAACTCATAAACAGTGAATAGCATAATAAAAAACATTGTGGACAAAATTTAAGATCAAATAATATACAGTTATGTTTACATATATGAATTATATTAGTGTCACTCTTATTTTTCTGAAATCTTGTATGAAGCATGACTTATAGGTGTTACCAGTAGTGGAACACTAGGAAAGGGAAAAGAGAATTACTGGATCTAGTACATGCTTTGTTTTTCACATTGTTCCCCCAAATTCTCATGAGATTGTGAGGAGGGGAGAACAAGTATAACAGTTTTTCCAATAAAACTTTTGTTGAAATGGCTTCATTACTTTCTACTATAAGATATGGAAGTCTTGGTCATATTATATCACTTTGCTGGAGATAAAAAATAGTAATTAAAAAAAAGAGAGAACTATATGGAATATGTTAAAGAAGGAGATTTATTATGGATAATACATTTTAAATTTGGTTTTATGTGAATTACATGGAGTGTGTTTAAACATTAAACAGCATCTATAATTTATACACTCAGTATATTGAATGCCATTATTTTAAAATAACAACTGTTTTTTTAATGAAGCATAATCATTTAACAAATGAAATTCAGTCTGATATTAATGCATAGGTATTAGGAGTCCATTCCAACAACCGTAGAGCACCTTCTGTAGCTCCAGCAATTGGAACTGCCATGTGCTTCTAGGTTTAGGATATGGGGACGCTGGTTTGGGGCCAAGGCTACTGTGCCAGTCTATGACTGGATGTCATACACCCAAGGTGGCTCATCTTAGTAAGCAGGTTCCATTTCCAGATGGTTAGCTTGAGTAGGCAGTGAGATTAGATGCCTCTCTTGTCAGACAGCCAAGAATTCCTAGGATGGTCCGATATTTATGTTCCAGAAAAGCAATAGCCAGATGAAGGCAGCTGTCACAGCTGCTGAAATTTCCTTGATACAGAGGGAACAATTGCTTTCCTTTGATGAGAGGCTAGGTTTTTGTTGTTATTGTTTTATTTTTTTACCTGCATAGTCACAGCAAAGATTGAAATGGTTGGCATTTGTTTATCTCCTTTGAGAGCCAGTGCTTTTCTTGACCAGCTGTCTCTAGTTCCAGAAGCCTTTATGCATGAAATTATAGAAGCCAAGTAGCAGTTTCCTCAATTTATTCCTGAACAACTTTTCCTTCTATCTTCCTTCATTCTTAGGTGTCCACCTGTCTTCCTCATGCGAGCCAAATCCAGAAAATGAGTGAGCCAAAGACGGACTGGGGTTTCCTGAATGTAGCAGTTGAACAGCAACAATTAAGCCTGCCTTAAACGTTAAGTGGTACAGTTTGGAACAATGTAAGTCATTTACTTTCCCTCCCTTCTCACATATGTAACCTAGAATTTTTATCATTAGAATCATAATTTGGGTGAAAGTATTATCTCTGCAAAAACAAATTACATACTGGTGCCATGTTAGGCACTGGAGATAAAATGAAGACTAAGGAATTGTCCAACCATTCCTATACAATGGGATAATGCTTCAACAGACATATACAAAGAAGTGAAAAATGGAAAAAGATGAACCTGCCTAGGCAAGAAAATGGAATCAGTGAAAGTATCGGACTTGAGGAATGAATGCATTTAGCAGGTGGAGAGAGTAACACAGTGTTTCAAAAAATAAATAAATACTGAAAAAGCACAACCTGTGGAAGAAGCAGGAAACAAAACAAGGGTGGCAAGAGTGAAAGGCAAAAACAGAAAGTGGAAGGGTATGTATGATTGCATACTGTATGGCTAGGGCAATTGTCAGAATCCTGCCCAACGTAGCCAATTATATTGCTAGGGCTAGGGCACACAGACCCTTCAAACCCAATGTATAGACTGGGTTAAAGAACTCTCACATGCCAGGCTGGGTCACAAGGACCCTCACATACAGGTCCACGAGCTAGGTAATTGGGAAAGATCCCAGGAGCTGCTGGCAGACGACATAAGCTCGGTCCTCAGCTTCCTCAGCAGCAGTAGCAGCAGCAGCAGATTACAGCAGCCTCCAGCAGCAGCTGTGGTGGCCTCCCAGAGTGTCCCAGGGGCCCTGGCAGCAACAGCTGCAGCAACAATCTCCAGCAGCAGTAGCAGCCTCCCTGTGGCTCCCCAAGGGCATCCCGTGGGTGGGGGACACTGTGGATCAGAGCTGCTCATCCTTTATACTGAAGTCTGATAACCCAGGACACCTGGGTACACATATGCAATTACATTAGACAATAACCAAGGAACAACTGGGTGCACGTGCATAGTTACATATTTACATCAAATGCTCGGCAAGATTCTGAATATCCGAGGGAACGCTGACCATTTTCCTATATTTTCCCTACACATACACAATTTAAGTTATATTTTGTAGTTTTGAGAAACTGCTGATAGATTTTTTTCCTTTTAATTTATTTTCACTGTTCTTTTTTATCTTGCTTTAGATAGATTTTAAGCAAACAAATAGTATGATGAGATTTCCAGTAATGTGGAATTTGAATTCTGAGACTGGCTGAGATGGAGAAAGGCCAATAAGAGTGGAAAAGAGGGCCTACAGATGAGAGGTATTTAGGGAGAAATACACATACGTTTGGGGATGGGGATTTTCTTTTGAAGAACATCCGTGAACTTAGTACCAGGGATGTATGCACTGAACCAGTTACCTATCAAATTGCAGAAATTGAAGAAATACTCATATGGCACCTGAACAGTTTAAGTTCAAGGGGCAAGATAGGAACGGAGGACTTGTTTAAGGGCGAGGAGGGGCACTTGAGTTGAGTCTGTGGGAACAGGGCAGTAGGGGGGCATCAAATACACTGCAGTGTGCAAAGAAACCCAAGAGTGACTAGCGCCTACTTCCCAATTGCTCGGTTGCATTGCTGTACTCAGAATTTCTCGGATGACAGCAGCTAACATTTCTCTTATTTAATTTTTAAATATTAACTGTAATAGTTTATGGTTCACTTTATTGTCACCCTTTTGTGACAATTGAGAAGATAATAAGTCTTATCAATGCCATTTTTTTTAATTGAGTGTGTAGCATTGTTCTGGGAGTTTATATAGTATCTTTATTAAACCATTTTTCCATGAGTATTTGACCAATGTATAATTTTAAGTATTATTTTCATAAAAATTACACAGATAAATTATTGGTGAGAATGCAAAATGCACATAAAACATATGACTTGGAATTAATTCAATGTGGGATGTCAATTCTCCAAGTTACGTATTTTATTCCTTTCTGTTATGGGGAATATACCAGTGAAACGTTTTGAATGTGTTGCATTAAGATATTTTCCAGATAATAAATTACTTGTTTTCTAGCTAAAAATGAAAATATTTTAATGTATTCACGGCTAATCAAATCAAAAGAGTGAAAGTGGTAAATTATGTGCTATACAGGTTGAGTATCTCTAATCTAAACCAAAATTTGAAATGCTCCAAAATCTGAAACTTTTTGAGGTCCCAAGCATTTTGGATAAAGGTTACTCAACCTATACAGTGCACAGTAGTCTTCTAATCAAAGTACAGGTATTCACGGCTAATCAAATCAAAAGAGTGAAAGTGGTAAATTATGTGCTATACAGGTTGAGCATCTCTAATCTAAACCAAAATTTGAAATGCTCCAAAATCTGAAACTTTTTGAGGTCCCAAGCATTTTGGATAAAGATTACTCAACCTATACAGTGCACAGTAGTCTTCTAATCAAAGTACAGCATGGTAGGTGGAGACTGAAAGCCTGCTGTTTTTGCTGTTGCTGTCGTCTAACAGCTGCTACAGGTGCTCTGGTGATGCTACTGTGCTAGTTAGCATTAATTTTTTCACTGTATTAATAGGATTTTATATATTTTTTAACTATTAAATACTTATGTATGAATAAGTGTAAGAAAATGATTGCTTATCACTAGTACATAAATTCCAAGTCAGGAATGATGGTGATGCCAAACAATTATAGATTGTCCACATGGGTGGCTGACAGAGTGGCACCTTTGCTTTCTGATGGTTCAATGTACACAAACTTTGTTTTACACACAAAATTATTAAAAATATTGTATAAGATTAACTTCAAGCTATGTGTATAAAGTGTATATAAAACATAAATGAACTTCATGATTAGGCTTAGGTCATATCCCAAAGACATCTTATTATGTATATGCAAATATTCCAAAATCCAAGAGAATCATAAATCCAAAACACTTTGGGTCCTAAGCATTTTGGATAATGAATACTCAAACTGTACTTTGTCTTATTCTAGTATCCCTGTTGGAACTCAGCAGATAATGCCCCATCATCTTTCTCATAACCAAATGTACTCTTGGTGGCATTGCTAGGCAGAAAGAAAAGATGTCCTTGGGATTAAGGTTGAAATGATTGGGACATTGTGGTGAAATCTTTCTCTTTTTAACACAGTGAGTTTATCTCAGCCCACACCATTCTGCCACTGGAAGTTTCATTTGACTTAAAATAAGAATATACCTTTCTTAATTTGATTCATGATTTCCATTCGACAATGCTATCACACTGTAGCATAGTAGCAGCACTGATAGTATTTGCACATAATGAGTAGGAATGCTTCTTTCCATTCCCAAAACCATGCTTCCAGTTCAGGACCTCATTAATTTTAATCTTTCTTACTACGGCAATCTCCTGACTGGTCTCTTTGCCTAAATTTCTTCCTGGCTTGAATTCTTCATTCTACC
>NW_007726546.1:69920-73410 GCF_000696425.1 Galeopterus variegatus
ACGTGTTTACCAATTTTCAACAGAAATAACTTTCTTTTAGCCATTATATTTTATTAGTTTAGACAATGTTTAATTAAATTGTGTAATTACAAGAGTGAACACAGCTGGCAAAAATAAGCTTGGGGGGACAGGGAAACAACTGACTTTTGGAAAGCACATGCTCAGCTGAGGGTTCTGTGTGTTCTCAGCACACCAACCCCCACTGATGGAGAGAAAGTCAGCCATCTACCCAAAGGGTCAGTTCAGTACCGGCCAGGTATCCTACTGAGCATTTTTTTCAAAAAACATTTTAATTTTTTAGATTAATTATTTGTAGCATTTTGGGTTCCTGTACCAAGAAATCTGTTGAATCTAATGAAAGTTACGGACCTTCTCCCAATAAATTCCCATTATATTTACATTTACATCAGTTTCATAAACTGTCCAGCTAATTCAGACACCCTGAAATATATAAAAATAGGATCCCCTGCATTTCTCTCATTCATTCAATAATTCAACACTTATTAGTGATCTTCTATTACATTCATATGTCAGAAACTATTCCACGGGCTGAGGATAAAGTAGTAGACAAAGTGGATAAAAATTCCTACCCTCATTTGGCAGAAAATACAGAAAATAAATAAGTAAAATATATAGGATGTGAGACAGTAATGGGCGCTGAGGAGAAAATAGTAATCAGAGAAGTGAGAAATTAAATAGGTCGAGCAGGACAGCTCTCATTCAGAAAGTGGCTTTTGAGCAAAATCCTGAAAAAAGTAAGTGAGCTAGTCATATGAATATTTGGGAATAATATCCAGGCATCAGAATCAGCAAGTGCAAAGGCTCTGCAGTGAGTATGCTTGGCAAGTTGAAGGACGAAAAGACCATCAGAGCTGTCGTGCAGAGCATGACGAGTAAGCAGTTACAGATGAGTTGGAGAGTAACATGCAACCAGATTAGGTAGGGCCTTGTATGTCAAATTTCTTCACAGACTGGATTTAACCAATTTTTCAACTTACATATAACCACTCTCCAAACCATATCACAATTTTATTTAATCCCCTGTACAATGTAAAATTTAACTACATATATATATATATGAATCTCACACATATAAATATATACATGTATTTTTAAACTGAGTATGTAGACATGTATATAAAAATTCTTTTCCTGATGCTATGGACTGAATATCTGTGCCTCCCAAAATTCAAAGGAATTAATAAGGATTAATAAGTTAATAATATCAGGGAGTTAATAAGGATTAGTTAATTAGGTCATAAGGGTGGAGCACTTATGGTGGGATTAATGCCCTTACAAAAAGAGGAAGAAACACAAAAGATTTCTCTCTTTTTGTGCATCCACCAACGAAAGGCCAGGTGAGAGCATACCAGGAGGTGGGCCCTCACTGAGAACCCAACCATACTGGCACCCTGGTCTCAAAATTCCAATCTCCAGACAGTGGGAAATAAATGTTTGTTGTTTAAGTCACCCAGTGTATGGTATTTCATTAGAGCAGCCTGAACTAAGACACCTGGCATTCATAATTAGTAATTGGTTCATGCAAACTAAAATTTCAAAATTAACACAGTACCAAAGTGATATTTGATCTTTATGGTTTATTAATCACAAACAAGCCTAAGAAAGTAATATTTGTTAAGCTATTGCCAAAGCAGAAAAAAAAATACTCATTTCAGATAACTCATTTTGTAGTAACTACTAAAGAAAAGTTGGTTTTTATTCAAAACATTAATTTTTAGAAATTATTCCAGCCACATGCATTATAAGGTCATTAAATAAAGATTACAGACTTCTTCAAATTTTATTGATCATCTACTATGTTCCAGGAATCTTGCTAGGAACTGGAGATATAATGATACATCAATTAGATTTTGCTGCATAATAAACTACTCAAAAACTCAGTAGCCTAAAACCACAAACCTTTATTATTTCTCACAATTCTGCAGATCTGCTGGGCAGTTCAGTTGATCTGAATTAGTTTGTGTGATCTCTGTGGTCAGATAATGTCTCAGCTGAGGCTATTTGGTCTAAATTGACCTCATGAACATGTCTGGCCATTGGCAGTGTGTTTGTCCTTGAGGGCTGCAGATGAGATAGCTCAACTCAACTCCATGTGGTTACTCATCCTCCGGAAGGCTAGGTCAGAATTATCTACAGGGGAAGTCTCATTGATCCCAGGAGCAAAAAAAAGAGAAAATCCCACAGTGCAAGTGTTCTTCAAGCTTCTGCTTAAGTTGTACTTGCTATTGTCATTGGCCAAAGCAAGTCATATTGCCAAGCCCAGAGTAAGTATGGGAGGAGACTACAGAGGATGTGCATATAGGCATGGACAAATTGGGGAACCATTACTGCAAAAGTCCACCAAAAATGGTGTGCATTGTTGAAGGGAACAATTTTAGTAGACTCTTTTGCTTACAGTAGTAGCAACAAGACATTTCATATCAAAACTACATAAGTGGTGTTTCTGAAGAAAAGCCAGAGTATAAATCAAGCCTTATAAAACAGCTTTTTTTTTCTTTTTCTTTTTTTTAAAATTGAAACATAGTTGATTGTACATTTCTGTGGGGTACAATGTTGAATATGAATACCTGTGTGCAATATGTTATGCTCAAATTGTAATAATTAGTATATTCAACATTATACAATGTGTCATTTCCTTGGCCCTTTACCAATTCCTCCCTTACCTCCCTCCGCCTTTCACTCCTCTGGTAACCTCAGTTCTGTTCTCTCCTTTTGAGAGTTCAATGTATCAAAAAAGAAAGATACAACAAGAACAGCTTTTTAAAAAAAAAAAAAAGAAAAAGAAAAAGCTATTCTTCAGAGATGCATCCTACTAAGAATAAATTATACTTGTTGACTACTAGGTGCTTGACATAAAATTTTTAATTTAATATTTGCAGAAAATCTTCCAGGTAGCAATTATTATTTCCTTTGTATAGAAAATAATCTGAGGGTCACAGGGGTTAGGTCACTTGTCCAAAGTCAGGACCTACTGAATATAAAGTCCATTCTCGTTTCCTTACCTCTCTCTCTCTTATAGAAAGAGTATGTGCTGGGAAGCAAGAAATAGGATGCATTCCTGGCTATACCATACTTTCTTCATGGAATCAACATTTAAACTTCTAACTTTTTCTTGACTCCTTCCTCCGCTCTCATCTTGCCCATTATCACCCTAGCCCACACTGATATCTACTGCCTGAATTATTACAGTGACTAACACCAGAGGTATGTTTTCAAAATTTAAATTTGCTCATATTATTTCCCCTGCTCACAACCTTTTACAAAAGTCACAAGATTCTGCAAGGTCTGGCCCCTAACTACTTCTCTAAACTTTGTGCTCCAGACACATGCCTTCCTTCAGCAATCAATAAATTAGTCAATTCAATCAATAAGTATTTCTGAGTGCCTAAAATATACCTGTGGTATTAAAATACATCAGGAAACAAAACAAAGATCGCTGCCATCAACTGAACTGGTGTTCTACCTAAGG
>NW_007726546.1:74309-75088 GCF_000696425.1 Galeopterus variegatus
AAAAAAATAGAATAATAGAGCAGGATAAGCAAGTACTGGAGGATGGAATGGTGTAGGTTGGAGCATTACAGAAAACAGGATAATCAAGATAGACCTCATTGCAAACATAGATCTGATTTATGTGAAGGTGCTGGCTAAGGAGATATCTGGTGGAAGGGACTAAAAAGCATTAAGGTGGGAGCAAGTCTGGTATGCTCTGAGAAGGGCAGGGAGGATAGTGGGACTGATACTTTGTGGTTAAGGGAGAGAGCAATTGGAGAGAGGTCACACTGATAACAGGAGCTACAGATCAGGTGGCACCTTGTAGGCCTCCCACCATGGAGTCTTTGTACTTAGATCTATCCCTTCCTCATTTGGTTAATTTCTGTTTATCATTCAGATCTCAGTTCAAGTTTATTTTTGCTGGAAAATCTTTCTGATGAGGTCAAGTAAGTGACCCTATTGCAGGTTCTCATAGAACTATGGATTTCTCTTATAGTATTTATCTCTTGTGTTTTATATTTTTGGCATGATTGTTTGGTAATATTTTGACTGCCTGCTGGGCTATAACCTCCATGAGGACTGGCACTATTTCTGTGTGTACTTGCCACAAACTCCACAGCACATATCACAGTTTTGAAAACCTAGTAGACATGAAATAAATTGTGTTGACTTAAGCAGTAAGTGAAACACATATTAAATACCTATTGTGGGGCCAGCCCAGTGGTGCACTGGAGACTGCGCCGCTTGGGAGCGTGGCGGCGCTCCCGCTGAGGGTTCAGATCCCATGTGGAGACTGG
>NW_007726546.1:76356-112308 GCF_000696425.1 Galeopterus variegatus
GAGGGTTGCAATCCCATTACCGGTCAGTAAAAAAGACAAAAAGGAAAAAAAAAAAAAAACACGTATTGTGGAGTGACACAGCAGAGTGAATTCGAAAAAAATCACTCCTATGTGCCAGGCCTCCATTTTTTTCATGTTAAATGGGCAGTTGGACTGAGCTATCTTCAAGATCAATTGAGGACATATATTTTGGTGAGAAAGATTTAATATATTGCCTTCTAATTGCTAGTTGTTCTAGTGCATTTGCAAAGAGTTATAATGATGTCCTTATAAGAACAAGAAATTAGGACACAGATAATACAGTATGAGGGAAAACCGTGAAAAGGCCACCACCTGCAGCCAACAAGAAGCTTCAGAAGAATTCAAACCTGCCGATACCCTGATCTTGGACTTCCTCCAGAACTGTGAGAAAATAAATTTCTGTTGTTTAAGCTACCCAATCTATGGTATTTTGTATGGCAGCCCTAGCAAACTAATAGACACTTTTAAAAAATTCTTGAGACATCTCATTTATGGTTCTGCATGTGAGGAACTTAGAAATTTCCACTCCATCCTAACAATAAGTAAAAAGCTGAACAGACTGAAAAATCAACTCTTCTAGGATCCCAAAGAGAGATGAGGACACGGGGCAAATGGCTGCCCCCAAGATTGGAGAGAAAGACAGAAAAATACAGGGAGACATGGCTTAGTACAGCAGAGACTTGCCAGCACAAACCACCGCAAGAACCAGGACTCATATAGAAAAACCTGAAGTTTAACTGGCAAATTGCTGGAGGCTCATTTCGGGAAACCCTGAGAGTTAAAACACCAGAGGACCCAGACATAGGGAAGCCCCCAACTTTTGTGAGGTATACTTCCAGGAGCATTAAAATTGAGGGACAGATCCCGCTTTCCCCTAGCTATTCTCTTGACCCCAGTTAGAGCAGGTCTTGGCTGGGGGAAAGGGAAATAGCAAAAGAAAATGGGCTGAATTCCTTGGAGTGGTGATACATTCAGAGTAACAACAGGGTAAGAGCAGAGTTAAACTTTTGCTTGCTGGTAGCTGTTAACTTCACTCGCAGTACCCCTTCTTCCCGTAATATAATTATAAGTGGATGTCTAGTTTCTCATCAAGCTGGAAGAGATGACCCAAGGATCACAAGGGGAATTTATGAATTTGTTTTGAAAAGAGAATGAAGGCTCTCAAGGAAATTGCAACCACTGGCTGACCCAGCCCCAGCTGCTGCTGGCTGTGAGGAACCTGGTCTTATCTGTAATCGGAAAAAACACAGGTTTTTCCTTAATTTCCCCAAGACTACTCCTCTCTTACCTCTTAGCCCTATTATGTTTCATTGGTTCCAGAACATGGAATTTTGGGTTCCAGTGACAGCATGACCAGGTTTTCATAGTAAATATCAGAGAAAAATTTCTTCATTCTTTTGGCAAGGGGAGAAGAAAAGNTCCCATAATATAATTATAAGTGGATGTCTAGTTTCTCATCAAGCTGGAAGAGATGACCCAAGGATCACAAGGGGAATTTATGAATTTGTTTTGAAAAGAGAATGAAGGCTCTCAAGGAAATTGCAACCACTGGCTGACCCAGCCCCAGCTGCTGCTGGCTGTGAGGAACCTGGTCTTATCTGTAATCGGAAAAAACACAGGTTTTTCCTTAATTTCCCCAAGACTACTCCTCTCTTACCTCTTAGCCCTATTATGTTTCATTGGTTCCAGAACATGGAATTTTGGGTTCCAGTGACAGCATGACCAGGTTTTCATAGTAAATATCAGAGAAAAATTTCTTCATTCTTTTGGCAAGGGGAGAAGAAAAGGAACCATTTCTAAATAAGCCAGAGCATTCTGTTCTTAGCAAGGCCAGCCCTCAGGAAAAAACTAGTAACCACAGCCTAACCTGCTGGAGTATTATTAGAGCTAATAGACCGGGGAAAGGAAAATACCCATTTCCAGCCCATTCTAGCCATTCTGACTCACCTAAGGGGAAACACTTTTGAAGTTCACAGTCTAGAGGCACAGGCTCATTAAAGGGCTGAAACTTCATCACAGGAGTATAGAATGCTTCCCTTCCCCTGTCCCACATCACCACCATATCACTAAAGGCCTATTTACAGCAGTTTCTTTCACCTGGTACAACATGTCTGGCTATCAAGGAAAAAATTAAAAGACATTTCAGAGGGAAAAACAAAAATAAACAAACAAAAAACCCCACTGGTTGAAGTGACAAAGCAAGTATCAGAACCAGCCAGCATCAGAACCAGAAATGGCAGGGATATTGGAATTATTAGACCAGGAATTTAAAATGACTATCATTAATATGCCAAGGGCTATAGTAGATAAAGTGGACAGCATTCAAGAACAGATGGGTAATGTAAGCAAAAAGAAGAAAAACCTAAGAAAGAACCGAAAAAGAAATGCTAGAGATTAAAAACACTGTAACAGAAATGAAGAATGCCTTTGGTAGACGTATTAGTAGACTGGACACAGCTGAGAAAAGAATCTCTAACTTTAAGCATATCTCAGTAGAAAGTTCCAAAACTGAAAAGCAAAGAGAACAAAGACGGGAAAACTGGAGCTAAAAACAAAAACAAAACAAAAAACCAGACTATCCAAGGACTGTGGGACATCTACAAAAGGTGTAATGTATGCATAATGTCAATACTAGAAGAAAAGAGAAAGAGGAAAAATATTTAAAACAATAATGACTGTGAACTTCTCCAAATTAATGTCAGGCACTAAGCCACAGCTAAGAGAACACCAGGTAGGATAAATGACCAAAAAACAAACAAACAAACAAACAAACAAAATCAAAGATAAAGAAAAAATCCTGAAAGAAGCCAAGGAGGTGGGGGCGGGGCGATAGGGGACTTTACCTATAGAAGAACAAAGATCAGAATTACTTTCTACTTCTCTTTAGAAACCATGTAAGCAAAAGGAGAGTAGAACGAAATATTTAAAATGTTCGTAGGAAAAAGATCACCAACCTAGAATTCTGTGTCCTCTGAAATTATCCATTAAAAGTGAATGAGAAAAAAGACTTGCTCAGACAAACAAAAATGGAAGAAATTCGTTGCCAGTACGCCTGCCTTAGAAGAAATGTTAAAGGAAGTTCTTTAGAGAGAGGGAAAATAATAGGTCAGAAACTCAGATCTACAATGAGAAAGGAAAAATATCAAAAGAAGAATAAGCGAAGGTAGAATAAAAAAAATTATTTTTCTTATTCTTAATTGATCTAACAGATAAATGTATGTTCAAAATAATAACAGCAACAATGCATCTGATTATGTATGCTTATAAATAAGTGAATGTCATATAGTCGGAATCCTACAACATGTATCCATTTCAGATTGACTTCTTTCACTCAGAAATATGTATTTAATTTTCCTCCATGTTTTTTTATGGCCTGGTAGCTCATTTACTTTTAGCACTGAATAATATTCCATTGCCTCAATGTACTGTAGTTTATTTATTTGTGTATGCTTGTACATAAGTGATACCATAATGGTGGATACATGTCATTATAAATTTGTCCAAATCCATAAAATGTACAACACCAACAGTGAACCTTAATATAAACTACGGACTGTGTGTGATAATGATGTGTCAATGTGGGTTCAAAAATTGTAACAAATGTACCGCTCTGGTGGGGGATGTTAATAACTGTAAGTCTGTGCATGCACGAAGGCAGGGAGGGCATGTAGGGGAAATCTCTGTACCTTCCTCTCAATTTTTCTGAGAACCTAAAGCTGCTCCAAAAAAATAAACTGTTAATAATAAAACAAATTTCTTCACAACATCTCCTCATCCTCCACCTGTGATTTACTGTGATCCCTGGTCTTCATTTGCCATATCCATGCTCCAGTAGTCTCCCTCTCATAGATACCAGCTAGAAGAGACCTTTTGGAGAACCTAGTGTTCTACCAATAAGAAATATGAGTCAAGAGAAATTGAGTAATTTTCCTGAGATTTCCCTGCCAGCCGGATTTCTGTGTGCATTACTGCTGACTTGGTGAACTGACTAATCACTGACCCTAGTGGATATTTTTGGGGATAGCAGGTTCTCAATGCTTTATATACACATTGTTTATAAGCAATTTGTGAGAAATGAAAATAAGTTCAAATACACCTGTAATGATTTTATATGTTTAATACTCTCAGTCTGAGATACCTCGAGAGTGGAATTTCATTGCCTTTATGAAGCCAGCAATAATCCCCCAAATGAAATTTTGTAGCAGTATCCTTTGCTTGAAATAATTTAAATCTTACATTTTAAATTTCTCTTAAAGCTGGATGTATTTTTGTAACCAGCATTCAAATTTTTTCAGAATGAATTGCAGATTATTCTTTTAAAATTTATTTTTCTTATTATCTTATATTTTGATCTGAAAATGGTAATTGTGTAAATTACTTTAAGCCCTAAGACGAAATGTAGTTCTTTTTTAGCTACACTTCAAGCACAGATTATTATGAACAAATTCATGTTTTTATAGACATTAAATGTGAGTAGCAATCACTATTTGTTTTGGAAACAAAATTTTAAAAATATTCCTTCTATTTTAATGCCAAAATAGTATCTAAATGCAGCCTATATTGCTCATTTATTATTAGAATTATAGATTTTATCCATATCACTAATTATTAGTACATTAATAATAGTTTCTATTTTTTTTAAATCCCTTTTTTCTCAGCTTCCTGAGAGTATTTGTAATGTCTTTGGGCTGACCTGCCCATTAACCTATATCTGATTATAAGAGTATTTGTAATACTTTGGGCTGACCTGCCCATTAACCTATATCTGATTATATGTTTCATAAATGTATTGTTTCTCTTCCTGAGAGTATTTGTAATGTCTTTGGGCTGACCTGCCCATTAACCTATATCTGATTATATGTTTCATAAATGTATTGTTTCTCATTACTGGCTTTTAGAATAGTCCCTGATCAGTGTGTAAACTGATGTTCAGATCACTCTTCAGGGTAACTTACAATGAAAATTAATTTTTGTCACTCTTATCTTTCTGAAATTGCAGTTCCTGCTGTTTTAAAATACTCAAATATACTTTATTCTCATTGTTGTCTTTCTAAGAATATCAGTGTAAGCCAAAGGATTTCTATTCTGTCTCATTTTATGTTTAATAGTGACATTACTAAAAAATGCACACTTATATGGGAGATTAATTTAATTAGCCAATAGAAATTTGTTACTGTTATACTTGTTACAGATTCTTAGAGCAACAATTTATGTTTGCTTAACTCAAACCTGTTATGAGATCCTAGTTGCATATGGATCTTGAGGGAACAATATTTTATCAAGGTTATTTTTGGGATACATTCATTCTTTGCTATTTAGAGAAATCTTTGATTGTAACCGGGTCCCTTTAATACAAAGAGGAAGTGTTAAGATTCATGGTGTAACAACTAGAAAAGAATGAGGTGTGTGTATTGCGAGGGGAATGTTTTAAACTATCCCAGAGCAAAGAAAGTAAATGAATGGTTGAGTCAAGTTTAGCAGCCAGAAGATGAAGTTTTTTAGGCATTCCCAATATCTTTACCATCTTCTAGTAAGAGCAGTCAAAATTTATTTTAGGAAATTGGCAAAACTCTACTGTGTGTGTTTTTGGTAAGACTTTGACTGAAGCCAAGATATGAGCACTTAACCCCACTAGGTGAATTGGACTCTTGGTTGAATGTCTCCAGCCATTTAATATTGAGAGGAAAGCCTTAAGAATGGACAGGAAAAAGTAATCTGTAATCCAGATGCAGGAGCAAAAATAAATGGTCGGGGTGGTTGATCACCTAAATTATGACCAGTTTATTTTATATATTTAGAAAGTGAAGGTCAGATTGATTAAGTAATTGGTTAAGTTTATAACTAATTGGTAGCAGCATAAGGAATAGATTCCTTGACACTTACACAAGGGAACTTCAAAAAGTTCATGGAAAAATAAAATTAAAAGATATATAGTCTTTCCATGAAGTTTTTTGAAGTATCCTCATATGCATCTATTACATTTTTTGCTGTACAGTTTCTCTCCTTTTCAGAATTCCCTTTAATATATTAATCTCTTTTTTAAAGGAAAATTTTTATATTCTACTCTCATATTAATGGTTTGTGATCCACATGTTATCAGCTATGACCCTAAGTTGTATTTCTGCCAAATTTATGGGATATTTGTATTTGTTTTACCTCCACAATATACAGCTCCATAATTGTATTTATTGAACTTTATTCTGTCTGATCATTTCTTTATTTAACTATAGTTTCTTCCAATTTTTTTGATCTTTCTGGGACTCGGTTTCCTCATTTGTAAAATAAGGGAGTTTGGATAGATAAACTCTGAGGCACTTTCTACCTCCAAAATATTATTTTACAAGTTGGGACTTAATCAGTCTTTGTCTCCTTAATGCCACTTTCAGGTTTAAAAAGTATATTCTGTATTTTATCATCCAGACCTTGATGAGAAGATAGACCAACACTAGGCCCCAAGTCAACTCTTCCAGGGTGCCATTTGTCACATTCTCCTGAGTTGACGCTAATGCATTGATTACACTCCTATTTCTCATTTATATTCTCTTCACGTGTTTTCAGTTTGGGGAACATTTGTTGATTTTTTACAAGACTTCTGATGTAAATCAATTTTGTTGTCTTTATTTTTAAAATCTTTTTGCTTCTTCAAATTGATGACGGTATGCAAATTCATTTTAGCTATTATTTTCCAAGACTTTAAAAAGGTGGAATGTTAGATTAGTTCAATTCAGTTAAAAAGACCAATATTCTATTAATCCTAGGAATACCAAATTTATATAGTGTTTAAGACTGGGTGACAAATGCACTATAATTATCATCAGAAAGCTACAAAGCCTGAATTAACCTGAATCCATCTCATAAAGTAATCTAGTTTTATTTTGTCTCCTAGAACCTTATTGGAATTAATTAAACTAGATGTTTAAGCTTTATTACTTTTCAAACAATATAAAAATTTAAAGAGTAAAAAATAACATTGTTATTTTCCGATAACTTTATTTAGGCTTGCTATAAACCACAGTATCAAACTTGTCTTCAGTCCTTTAAAGACATTTACTTAATTAATTCAAATCTGTTTTGCTCCTTCTGTAAAATGTCTTTGAATATAATGTGCTGTTCTGCTCCCAGGATTTTGTTTTTCTATTGTCTCTAGAAAAAGACTATGATCTTTACTTTGCCAGCAGAGGGCACATACGCATATCCTTCTTTGTTTCTTCTAATCTACAAAAAGGAAATTTTTTTAAAAAGGCACATTCGAGGTAAGATCTCACCTTATGTGAACTAAGTCTAATTGAAATAAGAGAACACCACCACCACATTAATATTTTCTCTTAAAAATTCTAAAGCCTAAATGAAAATCAGAAGACATTCAGATACTACTGTCACTGAACCAGAACATCAATTTAATATATCTATTTTTGCTCTGCAAAATCTGGCTGGGAGTTTTACCATTCATTTTGTTCTGATTATATTTCGGTTTGGTCTCTCTGGTTTTGGTATTCAATTCTGGACCTAGAATTAGCAAAGAAGTGGTCAACTAATATTTATTTTCTTATTTAGCAAACATTTGAACTACTAATCTATGTTTTAGCCTAAATTAACATAAACACACGTGCAGAATATCATATTTAATTAAACAGATATTTAAGTGTTTCTGAGAGAACAGTTTTTAAAAAAATAAGTTGGAGTGAAGCAATAAAAATTAGTCTATGTCCATTTAAGTTAATGGCTTAAGAACACTTGTGAACATTTTAATCTTCTGTCTGCTTCCATAATCTTCTGGCTGTTTCCAAGGAACTGACAGAACTATGGCATTTTTTATACTGTCAGCTAAATGAGCACAGAGAAGCATCTGTAATTTCAACATTATGCATATGCATCAGGTAATTATATAATTGCAGATATGTTGTGTCTGCACACATCAAAAGGTTATGCTTCAAAAATGGAAAAGTAATGTTAAAAAGCAGGAGCCACAGGCTCATGTTCTGATATCTATCTCCAGCAGCATAAATTTTAAGTATTTTGTATAAGCCATATATATCCTGACTTGTACCAAAACCAATACAAAGAACTCACAAATGGAAGGTCAAACACTACATCAGCTTTTAAAAAAATCCTAATGTATTAGGTTAGGATAATTGATAATCTTTACAGGTTATTTCAAATTTTAGCATATATAGAACAAGAATTTCAGCGATATTTCATTACTGAGATGTATAAATCAAGACACTTTGGACTTACTTTTAAAAATGAGTTACTTGAACCTTAAACACAGAAGCATAGTAACACAAGTGTAAGTAAAAAGTTCAATTCAAGGCTTAGATTCTATTTTTAAAATATTCTAGCGAAAGATAATTAAATGTGATTATAGTAGGAGGAGAGACAAGGCTCCAGACAAAAGAAGCAAAAGCACTCTGAGATTTTTTTTTTTTTTTTGCCAAATAGTCTTTTTCTATTGGGAATCCCAATTTGATTCTCCCCAACATTAGCGAATGCAAGGCCACTGGGGTTACTATTAATGACACCAAACATTTTGTCAGATCTAAACATCTTAAGCAATTTAAATTTTTGACAGTTTTGAAATTTACATATTTATGTATAGCTTTAGTTAACCTCTGGCATATTAGTATAAATAATAATTATTATTAGTTTTTTAAAAGAACTAGTGCCCATCAGCCCATAGTATTTTAATACTTTTGTCTCTCTTTCTTTTTTTGACAAAATAGAGAATACACATAGTTTTAAAACATTAAATCTGTTTAACATCCAGGACCTGGAATGCTGAGTGGAAAAGAGAGACAGAGAAATTGTGATAACATGGAATAATCAAGAAGTTTGAGTGCCTCACAAACAAGCAGATTTTACACTCTAAGAGGACATATGTCTTGCATTGTTTCCTACTTACCTGACAAACATCAGGCTCAAAACAATGCTTCTCTAACACCATAGCTTGCTTTCTTTTTGTGTCCTCCTCTCTTTTTCTTTTTATTCTTTCTCCATTTGCTAAACTGGGTCATAGTATCACCATTCACTAAACTTTGTCCTCCTCTCTTTCTTTTTCTTTTTATTCTTTCTCCATTTGCTAAACTGGGTCATAGTATCACCATTCACTAAATTTATAGCTAATAGCTTAAAAATATTTCATTTTACATTAAAACCTGACCAGTGTCATTGAAAATTAATATAATTGTAGGGCAAGCCTTGAGCAACAAGGCCTGAAGGAGAAGACATAGGATCAGGACTCAGTGGTTCTAATTTTTTAAAATTTATATTATGGAACTAGTTAAAACAGTCACCCTTCTGTTTACTCCCTTCCTAAAATAAAAGAACAAAACAACAACAAAAACAAAACCTGGTTCATATTTCTGTGGCCTTTTTAAAATATATAATAATATATACGTATGTTTAAATTTATACAGACATTTTCAAATATACAATTGACTTCTCCCTCAGTAATAAGGAAATGAAAAGAAACTTGTGGTTCTTTAAGGTATGAACTTACCGGGGTTTTCCACTATATGAGTCATACTGAAATAAAAGAGAACTAGAACATAAACATTGATCACTGCACCAATTAATGCATTTATTATTTTAATTATTACTGGGGCAAGCCTTGAGCAACAAGGCCTGAAGGAGAAGACATAGGATCAGGACTCAGTGGTTCTAATTTTTTAAAATTTATATTATGGAACTAGATAAAACAGTCACCCTTCTGTTTACTCCCTTCCTAAAATAAAAGAACAAAACAACAACAAAAACAAAACCTGGTTCATATTTCTGTGGCCTTTTTAAAATTGATTATAATATATATGTATGTTTAAATTTATACAGACATTTTCAAATATACAATTGACTTCTCCCTCAGTAATAAGGAAATGAAAAGAAACTTGTGGTTCTTTAAGGTATGATCTTACCGGGGTTTTCCACTATATGAGTCATACTGAAATAAAGGAGAACTAGAACATAAACATTGATCACTGCACCAATTAATGCATTTATTATTTTAATTATTAAATTTATTTTTTAAGTTATCATTGTCCATATTTTCTTTCTGACCTATCAGGCTTTGTGGACCAAGTAGATAAACCAAGTCAACTAATATCTTCACCTGAAAAAGCTGAAAGAGCTTGAAAACATATAGTTACCTGGGTAGCTTTTATATTATTTATATTATGTTGAGGTACTCAAAATAGTAAGAATTCCCTTCATCCTTATCAATTCCCTTCATCTTTGAAGAAAGTAGATAATATGGACATACATTTATTTCTGCCCTATCTCAAATCTGCCTTGGTGCAAACTAAACCTGTTAGAATAAAGTAGTTATTTGGTAGAACTCTAGGGGAATAATTTTGTGTTAATGATTAAACAGTATAGTCATGCAATAAAAATCTTTATAAAAGATGACATCAATAGATGAAATCACTTTATCACTTTCCTTCCTAAACAATGGTCAAATGAGAAAAATGTGGGCAAGAATGGGTTTTGTGATACATATGTGAATAAATACTGAATGTCAGCTTTTGAGATCCTTCATTTAGTGCTTTTCTGAGGACACTGCATACATGTGGAAGAGAAAGTGCTGCATCCATAGGTAGGGATTATTTTTAAAAAGCTAATAGAGTTCATAGTTAAAGAAATGGAGCTGGCAGAAGCAAGAGAAAGGCAGCGGAGGCCCTCAGGTATAGACGTGCTCCCCCACAGCCACCAGAAGGCCATGGGTTCATGAAGGTCTGTTATGTAAAAGATGCAGAGAGCATCTTAAGGCTGACAGAAGGGTGTTGTTGATAGTGGTGATGGGAGGTGTGATGATAGAATCTAATTAGGTGGTTGCTAGCAGGTTGGAAACAAAAGGAAGGTCACATCTATTCAGCAGCTAAAATGTGCTAATACCAAATTAGATGCTTAGTCAATATAACCACCTCTGCATGTGGTAAGTGCTTAAACCTCAGAGAAGCAGTTAATTATCTCTCCTCAATTTACCAGCCTCCACTTGAAACCCAACTTTAGCCATATACTTAATGCTATATTTGTGGAAAATGTGTTTTACCCCCTTTGTGAAACAGAATCAATCTATTTCTCCCCCAGAGAGTGACATTTAATCACCCCTGTGTTATTAGGCTTATGATTGTGATTATGATTATTATTCTCATTTACCTTGGAGGCTTTGTGCTTTCAAAGCTTTGCAGCAAATCTCATGTCCATATATAAAGGCCCACTGACAACCAGTTCTCCTGCACCCTTTATCAAGTGAGTCCTGAAGAAACTTTTTGATATTTCTTACCAGTGCATGGTCTTGTCATTTTTATTCTGTACAGAGTAGATGGAGGCCACACACAAACACATTTCAATTATATATCTTAGTCAACTTTATAAATCTGATACCTAAAAATAATACTTTGGTCAAGATTGTGGGTTATTTTGTATATTCTCCTCAATTTTTTAAATTTTAAAAATGGATGGAGATTGTTAAAAGAAGATGAATATTATTATCTGATGTCTAAGAATTACGTCTACTCTTTTAAGGAAATCCAAGGGCCTTATAGGCAATAAAAAATATCAATATTCTAACATCCCTACTTAATAAAGGAACAATGTGCCAAATAAAGTATAGAAAAAATGTTTTATATTTGTTTGTCAGTAAAGAGTTTTTCTTGGATACATCTGTTTTTAGGTTTTCTTCAACAATTCAATTAATATATATTTTACCCCCTAATACATATGAGGCAATACACAGGGTGCATTTAAGAATATTACCATCTCAGAGTATTAAGTTGTTCCTCTTTGCCAAGCATTGTATTAAGTGTTTTATACATAATAGCTCATTATTCCTCAAATAACCCCACTAGATAAGTATTATTGTTATTATTTATATTTTATTGAGGTAAATTGAGACACAAAGAGGTTAACTAATTTACCAGAAGTCACATAGCTTATAAATATTTACCCCAGATTTGGACACACATAGTATTAACTCCACAGTTATTACTACTTTTAGACTTAAAAATGGATTTACTCTCTTCACTTATTGATACTCTGCAGATTTAGTGGGAATGTATTTTCCTATTTCTGCTTTATTAAAAAAAAGATTTAGAATTGTAATAAACCAAAACCAAACCAAATAAACACAAAAACCTCAAACATATTCAGTGCTGGTGTAATTTTCTTTTAGACTTAAAAATGAATTTACTCTCTTCACTTATTGATACTCTGCAGATTTAGTGGGAATGTATTTTCCTATTTCTGCTTTATTAAAAAAAAGATTTAGAATTGTAGTAAACCAAAACCAAACCAAATAAACACAAAAACCTCAAACATATTCAGTGCTGGTGTAATTTAATCTTTTGCTATACTTCCTTTGGTAAGTGGTATAAAAAGTCATTTACTTGTTCTAAAAACAAATGAAACAAACAAAAAACACGTATTTCATGCTATTTGAGAAAAGTAATATAGAGCAAAAGTTCACATTAGCAAGCTACATTAATTTGCGTGCCCAGTGCAAATGAAAACATGGAGTCCCTTGTTAAAAAATTATTAACTCTGAGATGGAGACAGCTGAATATTAAGCCAAATGCAACTGCACAAGTTGCACTCCCATGAAGCCAGTGCTGGCAAGAAACCAACATTGGTCACTGAAGACCTTTTGCATTTACCCATCTCCTTCCAAGGGCAGAGTGATGTGTGAAACAAAGAAGATTCTTGGGAGATACAAGAAGGCCGAGAGGATAAACTTTTAAATTTTTACCAACCCAAGTAACCTCCTTCATTTTCTTTCTGTTTTTGTTTTTAGTTTTTGCTTCAAAAAATGTATTCAAAAGAATAGGGATTTCAAAGGATAGTACAACCATATATAGAAATAAATCTTCTCTCTCGTGCTTTTACTACCCAAATGGATTAACAGTTGATTTCTAATACCACAGCTAAAATGTTACAGGTTTAGGATCATCAGACTTTTGCAAAACTTCAAGAACTGTGACTTTATAAGCAGAGAATATATGTGCTAATTTTTCTACTACATGGCAGTTTTCTGGGTAACATGCACAAATCCCCTAATCAAAACCAAGAAGGTGGTATGTGTGGAATTATGCACTGCAAGGAAGATTAAACTAAGTGACTTCTAAGATCCCCATTGCAGTAATAAGATTCTGTGTCTCTAAAAGAGTAGAATGCTAGATGAGAACTGAGAATAGCACCCCTGTAGCGAAAAGATGTTGAGCGTGTGGTAACATCTATGATTCCAGAGTTTGAGTGAGCAGATAGAGTATATCCTAATTTAAATATTACATTTATTGCTGACAAAGTCAAAGTAATGAAGTGCGTAGGACAGTTGTTTGGACTCCCCTTTCTCAATTAACCTGATACCCCCCCAGTTACACTCAGAGCAGCTGAACAAATGCTGTTTAAGCCAAGAGGACACCTTTAAGGAAAGAAATAGGAAAATATCATATACCTTCTGCAGAGGAACTAGTCTGAAAAAAAAAAACTTCAAAAGGCTGAGCAGGCACTCATTCTGTCTGGAAAAGTAAGGAAGCAGGGTTGGAAAAAGAGTAGAGATTATATTATAATTATTCCAAGAAGGCAGAGTACCCTTCTTGTTAGTTCACAGGAATGCTGGAAAACCCACCAAAAAAAAAAAAAAAAAAAAACCCTTTTTCTGCCATCCCCTACCAAACTAAGGTTTGAATAATACAATTTTGCATTGAAATAAGTACAGTCTTCATGGACCTAAACCCATAGTTAGTTGGCACCAACAAGAAGTAATGTGCTGCCCTAGATACATGTATTAGAAGTAGGAGGCTGCGTGACATGGAGGCAAGTGTCCCCGCTTTGGAGTTAGACAAACCTGGCTCTGAATCCTGGTTCTGCATTGATCAGTTCTGTGGCACTTTGCGTTTCATGTTACATATCCTCTGTAGGTCTCAGTGTCTTTACCTTTAACAATAGAATAAAATCTGATTGTGCAAATTAAATGTAACAAGGATAAATTTTCTTTTCTTTTTCTTTTTCTTTTTTTTTTTTTTTTTGAAGATTTTCTACAGGATTTACTTGAAGAATACAGAAACAGAAAACAGATGAATCCATCAAAGACCAGGAACAAGGCTGCAATATTATAGTTTATCTTGGTTACGGAATTTCTTACCAACATCTAATGAGGATAGACTAGTAATAACACAAATTTGTGCCTGAAATTAATTTAAATACATACTTGAATTTCTTTATAGTTTATCAGTAGTATAATTTGGTTATTTTTTTCTTTCAGTTTAAAAATATTTTTTATAATTTTATTTTTAATTGACAAATAATAATGGTATATACAAGAGTACTTCAAAGAGTTTATGGAAAAATTGAATGAAAATACTAATCCTTTCATGAACTTTTTGAAGACCTCTTGAATTCATGGGGTACAATGTGATGTTATGATACATGCATACATTCTGGAATGATTAAAATCAGGCTAATTAACATATTTATCACCTCACTTATTTATTACTTCTTTGTGGTAAGAAAATTTAAAATATACTCTTTTAGCAATTTTGAAATACACAATACATTAATATTAACTATAATCACCATACTGTGCAATAAAACACCAGAACTCAATCCTCCTATCTAACTGAAACTTTGTATCCTTTGACTAACATCTCCCTTTCTCCAGTCCATTCCCAACCCTGCCTCTGGTAAGCACCATTCTACTTTCTACTTCCATAAGTTTGGCTGTTTTAGATTCCATATATAAATGACATCATGTAGTATTTGTCTTTTTGTGCCTGGCTTATTTCACTTAGCATAATGTTCTCTAGAAATTCATATTGTTGCAAATGATAGAAATAGCAGAATTTCCTTCTTTCTTTCTTTCTTTCTTCCTCTCTCTCTCTGTCTCTCTCTCTCTCCCTTTATAATAGTATTACTGATTATTCATGGAGCAAGACCTGACTGTCACCACCTGTACCCAAGATGTAGTGAGCAAGTCAGTGCTATCAGCATGCCCACCAACTAAAATTACAATTATTCCCCATGTTCCCGACCCAACCTCTCCCTCCCCACCCCCCTGCCCTGGCATTCCTAGGTCTGTTCTCTCCTTATGCAAGTTCAACACACCACTGTGATCTTTCTTTCATTCCTTATTTCTCTCAGCCACTTCTTTACTTCTCTCTTAGCTCCCACTTCTGAGTGAGAACATCTGGTATTTTTCCCCCAGTGTCAGGCTTATTTCACTAAACATAATTTTCTCCAAACTTATCCATGTTGTTGCAAATGGCAGTATTTCATTCTTTTTTATAACTGAGTGTGTATGTACCACATTTTCCTTATGCAGTCATCTGTCGATAGACATTTAGGTTGGTTCCATGTCTTGGCTGTTATAAATAGAGCCAGAGGCCTAACAATACCTGAGTTCAAATTATACTAGAAAGCTATAGTAACCAAACCAGCATGCTACAGGCATAAAAATAGTCACTCAGACCAATGGAACAGAATAGAGAATCCAGAAATCAAACCACGGAATTACAACCGATTGATCTTTGATAAAGGCAATAAGAACATACATCGGGTAAAAGATTGCCTCTTTGATAAATGGTGGTGTTGGGAAAATTGGACGTCCATATGCAGAAGAATGAAACTAGACCTGCACCTCTCACCATATACTAAAATCAACTCAAAATGGACTAAAGACTTAAACATAAGATCTGAAAGTATAAAACTACTAAAGGAAAACATAGAGGAATTACTTCAGATAATAGGACTGGGCAAAGACTTTACGAATAAGACCCTAAAAGCATAGACAACAAAAAGAAAAATAAATAAATGTGATTGTATCAAGCTAAAAAGCTTCTGCACAGCAAAGGAAATGATCAACAAAAGTGAAAAGACAACCTACAGAATGGAAGAAAATATTTACAAACTATACATCTGACAAAGGATTAATTTCCAGAATATACAAGGAACTCAAACAACAACACAGTGAAAAAAAATAAACCTAAATATTCTTATTAAAAAATGGGCAAAGGAGCTGAACAGACATTTTTTGAAGGAAGACATACAAATGGCAATGGGTACTTGAAAAAATGCTGAACATCACTAATCATCAGGGAAATGCAAGTCCAAACCACTTTGAGATATCATCTCACCCTGGTCAGACTGGCTATTATCAAAAAGACTGAGAATAATAAATGCTGTCAAGGATGTGGAGAAAAGGGAACTCTTCTATACTGTTGGTGGGACTGTAAATTAGTACAACTATGGAAAACAGTATGGAGGTTTCTCAAACAACTAGAGATAGTTCTACCATATGATCCAGTAATCTCACTTCTGGGTATATACCCAAAGGAATGGAAATCATCATGTCGAAGGGATACCTGCACTCCCATGTTCACACAGCTCTATTTACAATAGCCAAGATGTGAAACCAATGTAAATGTCCATCAACAGAATTTCTTTCTTTTTAAAGGCTGAGTAAGATTCTATGTGTAGAGAAATTGCATTTTCTTTATCCATTCATCTGCTGGTGGGCATTTAGGTTGTCTCCATATCTTGGGTATTGTGAATAATGCTGCAGTGATCATGAAAATGTATATATCTCTTCAACATACTGATTTCATTTTCTGTGGATATACCCAGAAGTAGGATTGCAGGATGATATAGTAGTTCTATTTTAATTTTTTGAGGAGCCTTCATACTATTTCTATATAATAGCTGTACCAATATACATTTCAACCAACAGTATACAAAGGTGGAATTTCTCCACATTCTTGCCAATGCTTGTTTTCGTTTTGATGCAATGTTATAGTCATTCTGGCAGCTGTGAGGTGATACCTCATGGTGGTTTTAATTTCAATTTCACTGATGGTTAGTGATGTTGAGCATTTTATTCATACATCTGTTGGCCAGTTGTATGTCTTTTTTGAGAAATATCTATTCAGGTCCCAGGCCCATTTTTTTTTTTTTTCCTTTTTTGGTCTTTTTTACTGACCGGTAACAGGGTCGCAACCCTCGGTGTCGCGCCCGTACCGGGGACCGGCAACGGGATCACAACCCTCGGTGTTGCACCCGCACCACGCTCAGCCAGTGAGCGGGAACCAGTCTCCACATGGGATCCGAAGCCTCGGTGGGAGCGCCGCCACGCTCCCAAGTGGCGCACTCTCCAGTGCACCACCGGGCCGGCCCCAGGCCCATTTTTTAATAGTGTTGTGTGTTTTCTTGTTATTGAGTTGTTTGTGTTCATTATATATTTTGGATATTAACTCTTATCAGTTATGATTTGCAAATATTTTTTCCCAGTCTGTGGGTTGTCTCTTCACTCTGTTAACTGTTTCTTTTGTTGTACAGAAGCTTCTTAGTTTGATGCACTCTCACTTGTGTATTTTTTCTTTTGTTGCCTCTGCTTTTGAAGTCCTATCCAAAAAATCACTGCTCAGACCAATGTCATGGAACTTTTCCCCTATGTTTTCTTCTAGTAGTTTTACAGTCTGAGATCTTACATTTAATTCTTTAATCCACTTTTAGTTGATTCTCATATATGGGGTGAGATTAAGGTCCAACTTCATTCTTCTACATATGGATAGCTAATTTTCACAATGTCCTTTATTGAGAAACCTGGATACCTTTTCAGTAACCTCTCTGCTATGATCTGAATGTTTGTGTCCCCCTAAAATTTATATGTTAACATCCCAACCCCCAAGGTAATGGTATTAAGAGGTGGGGCCTCTGGGAGGTGATTAGGTCATGAGTTTGGTTGTAGATAGGTGTGGATGACTTTTTTTTTCTTTTGAGACTGGCGGCACCACGCTCAGCCAGTGAGCGCACCGGCGGCCATCCCTATATGGCGGCCATCCCTATATAGGATCCGAACCCGCGGCGGGAGCGCTGCGGCGCTCCCAGCGCCTCACTCTCCCGAGTGTGCCACGGGCTCGGCCCAGGTGTGGATGATTTTAAAAGTAGGTTTTAACCCACAAAGCAGGTCTATTTTGACAAAACTCACATAAAAGAAGTTGCTGCCATTTCCAGCAATACGGATGAACCTGGAGAAAACTTTGCTAAGTGAAACCACCCAGGTGCAGAAAGAGAAATACTGCATGTCTTTACTCATAAGTGGGAGCTGAATCCATAAATAAGCACATAAACAATAAAGAGAGGCAGAGAGAAAGAGAAAGAAAGAAACAACAATCACAGTCATCTGTTGAACTTTTAGAAGGAGAGAAAAGAACTGTGGTTACTAGACATGGAAAAGGGGAGGGGAAGGGGCAAGGGAGGAGGTTGATGAGAAATTAGTTAACAGACACAAAGAATGATTACATATTGTAATGTTGAATAAGCTAACTATCCTGATCTGACCATTACACATTGTACACAACTACTGAAAGTCAACTTTGTACCCCACATATATATATAGTAAATTATCTTTAAAAAATATAATAAAATTTTTACTAGAAAAAAAAGTTTGAAAACAGGCTTTTGAACTTAAATGGCTCAATGCCATCCCAACCCTGAAGTCTTGAGATTTTATCTTCAGTTCAGCATCACCTGCATTTTCTAATTTGCTTTGTTTCAGGTTTATTGTATCAGCCAATAAAATATGTCAATGTGAAAGTCTAAAATGTTATCTTTAGTGATTTATTTAGAAATTTTCTTTTACCAAATAATCAAATATATATTCTAATTGATTCCAGAGCACACTGGTTTAAAAAAATTTCATATTTTTCATTCAAAGACCACATGATGATAATTTGTAAGGTTTCTTTTTCAAACAATTTAGCAAACACTTACTTCATGCTCAGATTTCAGTTAGATATGCTAAACAGCAAGGAACAGTTTTTACATCTTTTAAAATAAAATTTAAAAATAGGACAAAATTAGTAAGATTTTATCAAAACAAATTAGATATTATATTAAACAATTTATATGACAGAATTTACATGCAACTTAAAAAAGAAGAAACTTATGATTTACATAAAATAAAATTTAAAAAAACCAAAGTAACCTGCACACAGCAAGAGTTATACTGATTCCCTTTCCCTGACCTCTCATTTAGTCACACAGAAAGAAAGTGCATGTAGGAGACATAGAGAAGGTAAAGACTTTTTCTCTTGTCTTAGTAATAGGAAAACAAAACCACTTACTGCCCTCATTCATGTATAGTTGTGCTCACGAATACATATAGTCAATAAAGCATCCGTGTTTTCTGTTTTCTGTATTTCCTTATCATTAAATACTTGGTTTTTCACTGAAGGGTACTCTTTGGTGTTAGGAAGTTTGGGTCAGGTGGGTATAGGTATTTTCTTTAATAGTTTTCAACATCACACAGTTCCTTCAAGGGAAGGAATGTACAAGACTGATAGAACAAGCATGAAACACATGAAGAAGAGAATATGTGTCATTACCACCGTGAAAAGCCTCCTTGTATGGCAATGATGAGTTTATAAAGTATGAGCAAAGCAGATTCCTTATTCTCTAGTAATGTGGCAGTAAATAACAAAGTCTGTACTTTAGAAAAATCCTTGATGGGTGATCTAGAATTCTTAATACAGTTCAAGTATGTCTGATAGCTTTTAAAGGTTCATGTGAAATAACAAGAAAGATATAATTCCAGGATCTGGGAAAATTCTGTATAAACTAAGTAGAACATTTTGCTTTGCATTCTTCCTTTACTCAATCATATTCAGCTTCTGAAGGTGGGAAGGGTAAGATGAAAAAAGAAGGATAAAAATGCATCCGTCTACTTGTCCACATCTCATTGATCCTTCAGGGTGCTCATAACAATGCATTTAAATCTTTGTCCTTGGCTTCCTATGGCTCCACACAAGCTCTAAGTCTTTGTAGTAATCTTAATTAAGTACTCTTCAAAAACATTTCTTGCTTTATTATACATCCAGCTGAAGCATCTCCTGATAAATATACAAGCAAAATCTTTCCTAATAAAATATTTCTGTATATAAAAGGAAAAATGGTTTGTAAAAAGAAAAGCTGAAACCCCCCTCCCCCTTTTTTTGACATGATAAGACAGAAGGTAGTTTTATACAAGATATATTAAGTCAGAAATATCAACATACCTAGAATTACTTAGAAAATTACTGTGTGGAATATTTTCAGGATAAGTTGAATAACGGAAGTAAGTGAAGAGAAATAAACCAAAATAACATATAATTTTGCAAACAAATATAATTCAAAATTCAAGCTCTTAACATATTCAGACTTAAAATTTTGCATAATAAAAAATGAATATATTACTAGTACAATGAAAGAAAAATAGATGAGATAGATGGATACAGACAGACAGATAAAGAGACAGCATAGTCAGTCATAGCCAAATGTTCCGTGATGTAAAAGGGAGAATAATTTAAGGATTAGAGTCTGAACAAGGTAACATTACTTATTGATTTCTTATTTCTTATTGATGACCTACAGATAAATATATCCATACTAGATTTCCAAGAAGAAAATAGCTATTAATACATAGTACTTGTAAAGTGACAATGTTAATAATATAACTACCTTACTGGAATTAAAAAGCCTATGCTTCTCTCTTTGATGGGAAACAATGGACAAATTACTAAGCCTTTTGCCATACAGTTGCCTCATTATGAAAGTTGATAATATTGATTTTCTTGCAGAGACTGTGAAAATTAACGAGATAATAATCCTGATTCTAATGTTGAGATAGAAGTTAGAAAAGTGCCACATTACTTACTGTAATGAGGATCAAAATGCTGGTTCTATAAAGGAAGCAAAATTGCTTTTGCTTAACTAAATGTGAGACCACTGACCTATCATCTAAAAATCTTCCCTAGTCTTATACAACTGGGGAATTATTATTTTTAACAGAAATTCCCTGTATAATTTATTACACTTTCTTAAAAGATAAGGTCAATTAGAATCAAAGCACATGCAAAGCCATTTAATGACTAATGACCATATACCTTCTTAGCATTTCTTATCACAAAAAGACATTATTACATTATTACTTGTAATCTCATGTGTGCCTGATTGCTCTAACACTGTTCAGTATACTACTGCCAGTGGTTACTGACAAGTGAATGATCATAGTGTCATCATTTCCTTTTGAATAAATAAATAATGATAATAATAGCTCAGTGAATGATCACAGTGTCATCATTTCCTTTTGAATAAATAAATAATGATAATAATAGCTAACACTGAAGTACATCGCACATAGCAAGCACTCTCAAAGTGTTGGCTGTTATACTTGCCAGGCACTGTTCTAAGTATTAAGTGAATGATCATAGTGTCATCATTTCCTTTTGAATAAATAAATAATGATAATAATAGCTAACACTGAAGTACATGGCACATAGCAAGCACTCTCAAAGTGTTGGCTGTTATACTTGCCAGGCACTGTTCTAAGTATTTTACATATATCCTCTTAATGACTCTTCCAACAACCCTATACAGTATGTGCTTTATTATTACCATTTTACAGATGAGTAAACTAACATAGAGAGGTCAGGAAACTTGACCAAGGTCACCCAAGTAACTGGCAGAGTCAAGATTTCAATCCAGGTCATATGACTACAGAGCCTAGGCTCCTGACCATCTCTTTCTACTGCCTTTGCCACAAATAAAAAATATAATTTGATGCAGCATGTTAGTGTAATCTGTTAAATTCTAAGAAAGATTTTTCAAATGCTAAATATTCAAATTTAGAAATACATTTATAATTCATGAACCATGCAATATTTTCAGAAATAGGTTCAGTTTTGATGTTCATTAAATATTATTAAAATGTTAATAATATTTTGTTTAATATTCACAAATCAAATAATTCAAATTACCTTTATATCTGCAGGAGAATTACAATATATTAAATGTTTAAAAGGTGTCATAACATTTTTATGAAAATAACTTCTATGATTGGATTAAAATACTAGCAGCAAAACCATTTTATAAACATTTTGGGGGATGGATTTCTAAATGGGAAACATTTGAAAAAGGCGACAGTACAGCTTGTAGGTATTCCCCTCTTCTGGATGCCAGAACTCTGAGGAACAACTTGAAAACCTAATTTTAGACTAAACTAATCATTTTAGAATTTATAAAAGTCACCTTGAACTTTACAAATTGTAAATCTACACTACAGAAAAAGCATATAGAAATTATATAGCCATTGTAAGAGTATACAAAAAATATTTGCGTTAAAATTTCAAATATTGCTTTTTTCTTCTGAGGAATTCATTTGAACTGCCACTATTACAAACCACTGTGCATCATTTTGGTGAGTTTTCACAAAACATAACATCTCAATTGTTATGTGGTAGTTTTATTATGTCTTCTCTTTTCCCATTTTTTTTTCTTTCTTTATTAATGGCGGTGAAATAAGAATAGTAGAGACAAATATTTTTTGTTTAATAAAATCATCTGAATAGATAAGAACAAAAAAATTCCTTTAAGTTTTGAATGAACTCATCTCTCCTTGCCTCACATCCTGGTTGGGAAAGGGGAACTCTAACCCATAAATTGCTCCATAAACATATATTGCGCATCCAATCTAAACCAGGACCTGGAGAAGTCAATCAATACCTTATGGTCCACTTCCAAAAATAGCAAGTTTGGGATTGGCAAAGAAATTTTAGGTACTTTAAGATCTATGTGAAGATCAGTTGCCAAGGGTGAAATCAATAGCTGCAAGTTTAATTTGCTTTTAACTTTTAGAGGAAAAATGTATTGTGCTTACTTTAAGAGTTAGCCTGTAGCCACTATGGCAGTTAATCACATAAAGCTTGATAAACGAGTATGGGAACTTGCAAAAGGGTAAAGATTAGCTTGAAGAATGTTCTGTTTATCTTAAAGAAAAATACAGCCAGTTAAGCATAAAGAAATAATAATTTAAACAATTGTCAAAATGATTTAGAGTCGCCGGATGCTTGCCTCTGCTTTTGCTTTGAAGATAACAGTACTGACACGCAGATATAAGTTGGGGGGGGGGGGGTTTTGCAGATTTTGAGGTTGGGATGAACAGTCATACAGATCATGTCACATTCAGACAAGATGGTGCCAATAACCAAAATAGATCAAGATTAGGGAAGATGCTGAAGCTTGCAAAAGAGCCAGCCAATCAGAGATGTCTACAAACTGTTCATAAGCCCTAACCCCTTACCTGTGATTTTTGGCTTTAAAAATCCTTGATTGTGGGCCGGCCCAGTGGCACACTGGATAGTGCGCCGCTTGGGAAGCACGGCGGCGCTCCCGCCCGAGGGTTCGGATCCCACATGCAGACCGGTTCCCGCTCACTGGCTGAGCGAGGCGCGCGAGCAACACCGAGGGTTGCGATCCCGTTGCCGGTCCCCAGTCCGGTGTGGGAGCAACACTGAGGGTTGCGATCCGTTGCCGGACACGGAAAAAAAAGACAAAAGGACAAAAAGACAAAAAAAAAAAGAAGAGAGGTAAGCCTTTTCAGGCAAGGGAGCACAGAAAAGCCTGGCCTCCAGCAAAGCATGGAGACTTGTTAGCATGAAAATTTCAAGGACTAATACTGACTACAACAGAAACAGGTAGGAGAAGTGATGGGTAATAATAGGCAATAAATTGGCTAAATAGGGTGAGCCTGTTGCAGTAATCCAAGTGAATGTGTAATGCCCTGAACCACAACGGTGGCAGTGGAAAAGGAAAGCAAAGAATAAACTCAAGATATTCAAAACAAATTGGAATAGTTGGCAATATTAATAAGAATGACAAAAGAGATTTAACAACAACCCTGGATTTTAAAAATCAAAAATTAAAAGGGTGGTTCTGCTGTCAGAAATGAAAATAATGGGACACGGGGTTAGGTGTTTCTATTTTACTTTAGGAAAGAGAAAACAGGAAGCAAATTTCCAGAGGGCTCAACTAGCCTATCAGTCAGCAACTCACCATTAGCCAGCGCATCCTCACAAAGAAATCAGTTGTACAAGGTAGGTATAAAAATACATTTCACATCTTCTGCCAAAAAATACTGTGTTCTCCTTTTTCCCTTACGGATCTCACTTTATTCTATTTCCCCCCAGCCTTCCTGTTTCACTTTCTTCTATCTGATCACCACTCTTTAACCATTTCTTTTTTTTTTTTCTTCTCCTTTTTACCTTCCTACCTAAATTAATCACCAAAGCCAGTCTAGCACCCTGTAAAATATCAAAGTCCTGAAGAACAAAGACAAACTGTTCCAGAATGCAGACAACTAAACAAACAGGAAGGCTAAATGCAACCTGTGATCTTGGACTGAATCCCTGACCAGAAGAAAAAATTTTAATTCCTCTCTGAAGGGCATCAATGAGACAATGGCAAAATTTGAATAAGGCCTGTAGATCAGCTATTAAGACTGTACCGATGTTACTTTCCCAATTCTGATAATGGTGTAATAGTTACTAAGAAAATGTCTTTGATTTTAGAAAATACATACTTAAGTGTTCACAGGTAAAGGAGCATTATGTCTGTAAATTACTCTCAAATGGTAAAAATAGTATGCATACAAAAGAGAGACTAATAAAGCAAATGTGATTAAATGTTAACATTTGAAGAATAAAGGAAAAGGATATTTGGGAATTCTTTGTTCTATTTTTGCAGCATTTATCTAAAAAAATATAGCTAATAATAAGTATTCCACCTGATTGTTATTAGAATTAATTTTTAAAAGTACATGCAGTGAGCCCAGTAACTATCAGTCCCTCCCCTACCTAAATATTTCAGTATAGAATTCAAGATGTATTGATGGAGATTTTACATATTTTGAAATAAATATTTTGTTCTAGCAGAGTTCCAAAAAATAAAAGATGCGAGAAAAATCCCGAGAAAGAAGCAGGGCAGTGAGAGAGCAGCCAGCTTTCTATTCTGGGGTCAGCGAGAGGTGGGCATTAATAGTCTCTTCCCCATTGTGTTTTTGCTGAAGAAATACTTAGCATAAAAATTGTCTGGATTAAGGCAGATATAGGGCTTCCATTAGGTTGCTGTTGGACACAAAAATATAGCTAATAATAAGTATTCCACCTGATTGTTATTAGTCCCTCCCCTACCTAAATATTTCAGTATAGAATTCAAGATGTATTGATGGAGATTTTAGCATAAAAATTGTCTGGATTAAGGCAGATATAGGGCTTCCATTAGGTTGCTGTTGGACAGAGCTATTTGAGTGGACGCGGAGGCCCCAAATTCTCAGGGGATTAAGCCAGTGGAAACAGGCCTGATCAGGCACTGGTTATCTCTGTATCCAGTAGGATAAGTTTTATTCACAGTAATGCAATTTCTGATGATGTTTATTTTTTCCAGTTTTACTTGCAATTGATTTAAGTAACAAAGTGATAATCATGACGATGAGCCAAGGGATCTTCACATTCCTTGGATAAATGAGAAATTTTACCTTGGAAAAATGTAGAAGCTTAGCCACAGCTGATGTTCAGGTTGGGGATTTGGGGAAAATCCGTGACACATTGCTTGTGAGGGTGACCTCCATCCTGTGGCAGCCAGCATCTGTGTGATCGCTTTTGAATGCAAACACCTGTAACATTTGGAAGGGTCTTTAACACCAGCTTCTCCTGGCATAGAAACTATTAAAATCAGGAGAACTCATATTTTTCTTAACTTTCAAATTTAAGTCTTCCTTAAGGGGGAGGTGGGGGGAAGGGAATTGTTTACTCTTTACCATCTGTTATTGTTTTTGCCTGAAGGTCTGGCAACCTCCCTTCTCCCTAATAAACAAAGGGGAATTTTATTGACCAATTCATTTTCAAAGAGACTTTAAAAGGCATTAAGTAATCAATTCTCACATAGCGTCCAATTTGAGTCTCTCATTCACTCTCTTGCCTGAGAAGAACCTGACAGCAATATTCACATAAAACATTCACTCAGGAAATAGACAGTGTTGCTTTATTTCCTGACATTTACCAAGTTTAGGATTCTTGAATACTGTGTCCCATAATAGATGTTTTTTTCTTACCACCCTTCTCTCTTTCCCTTTTGGTTTCAATAATTTAAATTTTAAAATGATTAAGATTTATTTACTCTTATAGGTATTACTGTGAATTCTTTGTAGAAAACCTAATTCAAAATCTCACAAAGAAATTAAAATGCTTATACTGTGGCAAACGAATAACTGGTTCAAACAGTATTGTTTCTTTGACCAATGTCTTCCTTTCAACGATGATGACATTTTTGACAGTCCAGGTCTTTTATCGTAAGCACCTGAGAGTGAAGTCTGTATTGTTAAATTTGTTTCTTTGACCAATGTCTTCCTTTCAACGATGATGACATTTTTGACAGTCCAGGTCTTTTATCGTAAGCACCTGAGAGTGAAGTCTGTTTTGTTAAATTTCTTTTCTCTTTGATGTGAAATACTTCATGCAGGAAAACAATGCTTTTATTTTCCATTACTTTTCTAGTTTGGAATATAAATCGTTCACCTCAAGGCATCTGTGTGACAAAAGATACTTAGTCACTTATTAAGGATTCACCTCAGATTCTAATTCTCATATATTTCCACAAAAACACATCATATTCTTGAATTTTCTCACTTTAATTTAGTATGAGATCTTAATCAAAAAATCATTTATACATAAAAGTTGTAATATTAGCTCACTTTAAAATGCAATTGTACTTTGGAAGCTGTTGATAATTAAAACAGCAGGTGGTCTTATCTGCTTTATCTGCATCTCATTTTTCTATACTTTATTGATCTATCCTATGTTTTTATTTTACCAAAGTAAATAGGGATCTTTTCTCAAGAGCCAACAAGTTTTATATTACAGTTCTTATTTGTAAAGAGAGAAACCATACTCACAAAAGCATGAATAGTTTACTGTTATAACATATGTGAAGTGACTACTACTGTATATTACTGAATCAATTACGTATCACTAACTTCCTTCTAGTTCTGGTTTACCTCTTTCAAAAAATAACTTACTCTCTTCTAGAAACAGAAAAGGAAGAATACCAAAATGTAGTGCTAAAGTAAATCATCTTCATTGGACTTCATTTCCAATAACAAATAAATTAGATTTAAAAGTGATTTTTTCCCCCAACATAGTATAACCCTAGAAAGTCAGACATTGTTGGAATCAATTCATCTTAAATATGATTAGAAAGAAATTTTAAACTGGAGGAAACTGTTTTAAGTTAATACACCAGGGCTGAAGATGGAGAAGTTAGCATCAGGAGAGGCAGGACTCTAGTTTGAATCTAAGGCTCTGGCTCTATTTAATAGATGTATACACCTTTGGAAAATTATTTAATCCCTATGAGCCTCTAGTTCACCCATACGTAAACCTCTATCAGAATTCTTTTGGGATAAATTCTTATAAGAAAAACTAAACCAAAAATAAAAAGCCTTGAAATTTTTAACATCTATAGGCATAAATATAACTAATTTATTTATATTGTCATAATGTTCTCTTCCTCTCTATGTATTTTTTATAAGTAAAATAAAAATTTTAGTACTATAGTGAACTTAGCATATACAATTTTCTTAGAACAATTGATTAGCTCATATCATTATTATTGTTTTATTTGCTGTCTTTCTAGAATTTTCCTTTACAAAATTTAATTTCATTACTGCCATGTAATATTGCTACCATATTATCATAGTCTTCATTAATGCATAATTGCCTTTACTCCTCCATATTCCTTCTTGCTAGAGACTAATGTAAAATTGTAGTTCATTAATTACACCATCATAAAAATCCTTGTTAATTAGATTACTTCATGCATTTATCTATGAACCTCTCCTTTCTTGATTTTCTTCCCTGATCTAGCTATATTTATTTCTTATTACATTCATCTTTTTCTTATAATTTTTTATGCAACTGACAACAATAATTTTTTTTTTAAATGGACATATTTATCTGTACTTAAATAGATCATAAAAACTGATATGCTGCAGGTGTTTAGATCAGGAATAATCATGTTAAGTAGCATTCATAATATTCCAAAGTCGATTTAAGAACCGAGGGGAATATAAACAAAGATTTCAGGACATGACACGTACCTAAAACTCAGACTGAAACTAAAACATCATGTTGACAAAACATGCAGTCAAATCATCAAGAGAAAGGAAAAAATAAATCAATAAACTGCGTATTCAGAACCATGAAGACCTTACAGCTAGTATGTTGGCCAGATATTTTTCTTTCGACAGTTTTTTGGGTTTTTTATGTTGTTGTTGTCATTTATTTGTTTTATATCATCTGTAGGTTTTGGCAGCACTTTTATACATAAACCTTACATGAAGAGAAAGCCCCACCTAGAGAACTAATGAATTAAGGAATGATGGAACAGATTACAGTAAGAGTCTTTACAAAACACGAGGTTATCTTACAAACATTAACTGCTTTCTTTTGCAAAACAACAACAAAATGTTTTATGAAAACCTTTGATTGTTTTAGGGAAAGAAAAGATGATTGAGATCCTTCCTTAGGAATGTGCATTGTCCTTAGCCAGACATTTTGATTTTTGTGGATTCTCAATAGATAGATGACAATGATGTGCATTGTTCTTCTTCTTTTTTTTTTTTCCTTTTTGTCTTTTTTCGTGTCCAGCAACGGATCGCAACCCTCAGTGTCGTGCCCATACCGTACCGGGACCAGCAACGGGATCGCAACCCTCAGTGCCGCGCCCGCACCTCGCTCAGCCAGTGAGCGGGAACCGGTCTGTATGTGGGATCCGAACCCTCGGCGGGAGCGCCGCCACGCTTCCCAAGCAGCGCACTATAGCAGTGCGCCACCGGGCCACCCGAAACCTGTTCTTCTTGACTCTTCTGTTTCTTGGCAAATTTCCATTTCCAAAGCTTCTGCCCTTCCTACCAACTCCCTGCCGATGGCTTTGTCAGATAGGTTTGGTGGCAAATTTTTGAGATAAATACTCACTTGCTTTCCATGCTTATTTATTTTTCCCTGGCTTTATTTTACAGATAATATTTTTTTTCCTAAAGATATAATAAAAGTCAAAAGTGTCTGCCACTATAAATTCCATGAAATGACTTGGTTTAAATGTATGGCATATAACTCTTTTAATATAAGCCTGAAGTAAATCTTCTCGTTGTTTGAATAGCCTTCCTATGATTTATTTGGATTTACATCGTCATATAGGAAGTATCTTCTTACATCTAGAAAATCCTTTTAAATGGCTATCATCTATAGATGCCTTTTCTACTATGTTTCTCTATCAAGACTAGGCTTTAATGTGGCTTCCTCTTCACTAGCCTTTAGTGGACAAAATCACAGTTCCTGATATTTACGATCTGAATCAGCATCTGAAGGGTATGATAATGGAAAAGAGAAAGTGTTGAGCTGGTCGTGGTGGTGGTTATTATTATTATTGTAAATAATAACCAACATTTACATAGCTTTTTATAGTTTTGAATATGCTGGCATGTGAGTTACCTCATTAAATGAGACAAATGAAGAAATTCACAGTTAATAATTTCAGCCCATGAATGAGATAGTTTAATTTTTTCCTTCTCATTACCAGACTTGAGGAGCATGTCTATTAGGTTCACATTCATTATCTGTGAGAATTCCAGATGCAGTTGGAATGGGGCATTGAAGTGAAGAAGAATGACCGACTGTCAAACTGTGTGATTAGAAAATAGAAAACGATTTTGGCAACAACATAAGCCATGAGAGATTGCAGGCCAGCGACAGATACACTGAAATAAGAAAGTAGAATACAACTAAATCGTATAAAGCAAATAAACAGCATGAGGGCATTAGAATAATAAATTAAAGTATCAACACCCGTTTAGAAATTGCTTGGTATAAAATCATGTCTTGAAAATATTTACACAGACAGATATGAGGATTTGATTTGAGCTGCTTATGGAAAGATACATGATGGATGAAATCGCTCTTTGTCTACCAACACCAGCTAAAGTTAATTTGGTACTTTCTTTAATATGAAGCGTATAGTTATATATTTTCTCCCTAATTCTCTGATTTGAAATACCTCATCTCATCATACAATTAAAACTTATTTATATTATTCCAATATCAATAACTGAGAGATAAATCTTTATGTAACTGAGAAATATGGCATTCTCCTTGAGTCCTTCCATCCACTCCCAGACCCTCTCCCCAAACCCCCAACTCAGGTTAAGGTTATCAAAGAATATAAAACGGAGATTTGAGATAAATTCTCAGAATGTGCAAAAAGTCTGCTGAATTTAGGGGTAGAGGCCAAAGAGAACAGAGTGTATAAGAAAATGGGAGGACTGTTTTTGTTTGTTTCTTTGTTTTCCTTCTGAGTGAGACACAGAAGAAAGGGAAAGGACACTGAAGAAAAGAGGAAGGAACGGGGTGAGCAGAATGAGCCAGAAAGAGAGAAAGATGGAAGGAGAACTGGAATAACAGCAAGAGTCAGCAAGAAAGCCAAATAGAATTGGGGCGGGGGGGAGCTAAAGCATGAATTTTGGAAATATCCAAAGAGATTTTAAGAAAATGATATTTCATACTCAATTTAGTTTGTATTGCAGCTATGTACATTTCCAAACCCCAAACCTTCAGTGATCTGCTATAGACACTGTTGTTTCCCGTGTGTATATCTGTGGTATATCTGTGTGTGGATGTGTATAAAATAACAAAAAAGGACATATAAACATAATAGATGTGTATATTTTAAATGCATAATTTAGAATATTAGTAAAAATAAAAACACCAAAAAAGTTGAAAAAGTTACAAAGTTAAACACTGTATAATTTAATGTTTTCCTGGTGTTAGCCCCCTATGGAAAAATCCAGCATTACTTTTGGGTTTGGGTTTGCAAGGGAAAACCAGCTATGATCACAGTGTAACTCTGTCCATCGAACACTAGATAATACTGGCTGATAAGCCAGAAAATGTTTAGAATGTTCAAGAACCTAACCAGGATTTATCAGTATTCCCCCAGGGTTTGTGGCTGAGTTATTGTGGGTGTGTGTCTGTTTTAGGCTGAGGCAGGTGAGGCTGACTAGGTTCTCACAGTTACTTCTTGCACCCAGCTTCATTTTCAGTGATTTAGTTCAGTGTCCCTATCAATTCAGACATGAAATCTAGCTCTTTTCTTCCATATTCTTAATACTGTGGGTCACTAATAAAAAGTGGTCAATTCTATCTGAGTAGTCTTTAAATTGTACTTAGAAATGCATTTTGACTGAAAAGACTAAAAAAGCCAAATCGATCACTCTGTAATGATAGGATTTCTTCTGCTTTGTCAGTGTAGAATAGAGGGAGAATATTGAGAAAGGAATCCACGGAGAGAAAAACTATCTTATTTCTAATTCCAACCCCATTGATAGCCAAAAATGATTTTTTTTTTGCCTACATTACTTGCCACTAGATTTCTATCAAGAAAAAAATATTACATACCTATTAAAACTTTTTTTTGCATGTAGAAATCTGGAAATAATCACCTTTGAATTACCTTGATTCTAGATTTAAAAACAAAAAACCCACGAGCATTCTCCTGATGATAATTTAGTTTTTATTGTACTGTATATTGAGGAGAGTTCAGTTGTAAAGGGCAGATGCCACTTTAGCTAGTTTGAACATAAGGGGATTTATTCCTGTCTACTAAATAGCTTACAGAATTTGGGGATATACTAAAGAAACTGACTCAAGGCTGAATTTTGAGCAATGAGTCCTAAAGTTATTCGGCTTTCAGGAAAAGATCCTAAAGCCATTTTGTAGAACTGGACCACTCAGGATCTGCTGACCCAGTAATGGTGGAAACTTATAAAATCAGGAAGTTGACCAGTAATTTAAAAACTGTTTTAAACCAGAAACAGTCTCTGTCTCCAAAACATTGCTATTACTATGATATGCACAAATAAAATAGATGCTTGCTGCTTGGTTCCTCTTCATACACGTCTCTCTTCCAATTCCAGGTCATGATGGTACATCTCATTGGTGGAAATTAAATCTTATAGGAAAACCTCAGGAGTCTAATATATGTGGCCTTCACTTTCCAGCCTCTGCACACTTGAAAGACGATGGAATGCATTTTTGAATGAGCAAATTCATGGTATCAGCTATATATTCTTCTTGATTGTGGCCTCTGGGAGTTAATTCAGTAATATATTATATTAATTAAAATATTTAGAATAATCGGTATTATGAATAAAACATGAGAAAAAAATTTGAAAACCCTTACTAACATAGGGAAGAATAGAATGGAAACTTGAGTACCATAGGTTTATAGTTCTCAATTAGTGTTGCACGCCCTCTACAGGGACACCTGTAAGTGTGTGAGGACATTGTGGGTTATCACAGTGACTGGGGAATGCTATAAGCACTTGGTGGACAAGGGCCAGAGGTACTAAATTTCTCAGTACACAGGGAGCGCAATAAAATTCTATACAATGAAGAATTGTCTCACTGCAAATACCAATGTAGCACTCCTCCTAAGAAATATTGACATAGTTAATCTCCAAATAACTTCAATAACCTACATTATCAACAGAAAAATTTACTGAAATATCACCTTTTTAAATTTTTCTTCTCTCATGTGGAAGGGCACATATCCAGATAAAGGTTAATATGGAAATGGGTAAAAAGAAGGAGGAAGGATAAAAGAGATTAATATTTTATGAATAAAAAATTCATTTCACTTTACTAAATAGTAGTTCTCAAAGTATGTTCACCTAAACAGCAGCATTAGCATCACCTGGGAATTTGTTAGAAAAGCAAAATCTCTGGCCCTGAATCAGACCTACTGTATTAGAAACTCTGGGGAGTGGAGTTCAGCAATGTGCATTAACAAACTCTCCAGGTGGTTTTGATATACTTAAAATTGTGACAACTGCTGGAATTAAAGCATCAAGGAGTGAATGTCACAAAAGTCTGGTATAATTATGGAATTCCACTTTTCATACATGAAGAGTGTGTTCAAAGGAAAAACATTCTGTATGAAATTAGCCTGCAGTGGGAAAATCTTTGGTCCCTCTAAAAGTTATTCTTTCCAGGCACGCTGTCCCTGAAGATATGGAGGAGAATAGATTTAAGACACGACCTGTACTAAGTACTTGCACCAGAGAAAACTAGATGTGGGGTATATTAGTTTTCTACGGTTGCTATAAAAAAAAACCCACAAGCTTATGGACACAACTTAATTATCTTACAGTTTCTGTAGACTTCTGTTTGACATAAGTCTCACCAGGATAAAATCAAGCTGTCAGCAGAGCTGTGTTTCTTACTGGAGGCTCTGGAGAAGAATCTTCTTCCAAGAACACTAATGTTGTTGGCTGTAGGCAAAGTGAAAGAAAGTGGTCAGGATCCCAAAGCTGTTTGGAATCATGTAAATATGATAACTGTGCATGTGCGCCCAGGTGTTTCTTGGCTGTTGTCTGATGTGAATGCATGTGGGCACCTGGGTATTCCTAGGCTGTCTGACTGGAACCCAGGTGTTCCTGGGTTATTGGACTTGTGTATAGAGGATGAACAGCTCTGATCCGCAGTTCCCCCCACCCTGGGACATCCTGGGGGGGGGGAGCTACGAGGAGGCCACTACTGCTGCTGGAGCCTTTTGCTACAAGCTGTTGCTGCCAGGGCCCCTAGGATTCCCTGGGAGGCCACTGCTGCTGCTGCTGCTGCTGCTGAGGAAGCTGTGGGCTGAGCTCACCTCAGAATGAAGCATGTCAACCTTGCTGATGGCTCCTAGGATCTTTTTTCAATTAGCTAGCTCACGACCTGTATGTGAGAGGTCTGGTGATCCAGCTGGCACAGGAGGGGTCTGTGACCCAGTCTGTACAATGGGTTTCAGGGGTCTCAGCCCTAACCCAACATTGGCCAAATTCAGTTCCTTGAGGTTGTAGGACTGAGATCTCCATTTCCTTGCTAGACGTCAGCAGTAGGCCACTTTTTACTCCCAGAGGTCTCTCTCTAGTCCATGCATAGGGCCCCCTACAGTAAATCCTTCTCACACTTGAAATCTCTGATTTCCCAAATTGTTTTTCCTATTCTACCTTTTTCTTTCACTGTATCTCTCTGGCCCCATTCAGAGGAAGTTTTCTGCTTTTAAGGGATTATGTAATTCGATTGGGCACCTGGATAATCCAGTTTACTCTCCCAGTTTTAAAGTTCATAACCTTAATTATACCTGCAAGTCACTTTTGCTATGTAATGTAGTATATTCACAGGTTCCAGGGATTAGGGCACAGACATCTTTGGAGAGCCTATCACACAGGGAAATTAATTCATTCTTATGTTCAACCACAGCATTAACTGTGCTAGACTGTGGAGAGTAAGACAATGAATGCCATAGTTGCCTATTTCAAGGACTATAGTCTAGGCTATGTAGAAACAGATAAAGGAATCCGAGAGAGGCACCATATCTTACTGATGAGTTTGCCCATTATAGTAGTTCCTAGATATTCTGTAATGTTTTTATTAACAGTAATATTAAATAATAAGAATCTCAGAGACCAGGGGCTGACCATTTAGCTCAGTTGGTTAGAACACAGTGCTGACAGCACCAAGGTCCAGGGTATGATATCTGTACCCACCAGACACCAAAAAAAAAAAAAAAAAAAAAAAAAAAAGAATCTCAGAGGAACTTCAATGGCAGGTATTTGCCATTTAGAAAATCTGTCTACTCACCATGGTCCCAGGGAAGGCACTTGGTAGCGGTTCAGTTGTAGAGAAAATTCAAAACTAAATTCTGACTAACTTATAAAATGCTTCTGTAACTAAATGTGCTTATCTCCCAGGGCCCCCCAGAACTCAGCCTGCAGACATTGACTTTCTAATTTTGCCTGTTTGCCTAAGTCACGTGGGTGAGAAGAAACTACAACCAACAGCTGTTTGTCTAAGATATAAGCTTATGGTCTATAAAAACTCTGTCAAACTCATGTTCAGAGTCCCAGGATTTCAGAACGAAATTTCACCTGGTCCCGCGCATGATGAACCTTCTGATTATGCAACTCCCCGAGTGTCTGGACACTTTCTTGCTGAGTTCGTTCCACAACACAGTCTCCAGGCCAGGTAGGAGCAGAGAACAGGGATTCCCAATTGTTAAGCCAAAATAGAATAGAGATCCAGTCTCTTAAATGGGAGTGAGGTATCCTATGTGCAACTAGACAGAACCTAGAAGTAGAGACCAAGGTAGGAATGTAGTATAAGAACCAACCAATTATAGGAGAAAAAAGGGATTTGGGGGAACCATACACGTGCACAGGGATTTCCCTAGGTGGTTCTTAGTGCTGGGTGTGACTGGTAGCAAGGAGACTTGGGAAAACAATTCGGAACAGTGGTCATCAGTGGGTCACTAGAAATAGCAACATAAGTTCAAGTGCAAACACCTGCTGCAGTTACTGTAGCACAGGAGAGGACTGATCCTGGTGACTGCATCAAGAAGCCATAAATCTCAGGACCTGGGAGTCCTTGATACTTTCTATGTCAGAGATTCTCTGTCAAACTGGAAGATCTTTTAGATAAAATGTGTAAAGAAGGGTAAAACAATATGCCAAGCGGTAATAGAGACTTAAGAGTTTAAGGTTAGGATTACAGACTATATTTTTGGAAACTGAGATTTATGTCACCTGGGACAATATCAGTTTGTTGAATTCAGATTTCTTAAGATGCTTGTGGGTTTAAATATACTATGTTAACTTATTTTTCTTCATTTTCTCCTAAAGCATTTTATACAATTTGCATTAACCTTTTTTTCAATAATCCATTAGAGAGAAAATTCTAAGGGTAGGGATCTTTAAATGTTTTTAATTTTTACTGAATAGAACAAAGGATGATATTAATATATACCAAGTCCCCCCCCCGCAAAGAGGCTTTATATATGAAAACAAATAAATATTAAGTGATTTTCAAAAGATTTTTTTTCCAGTGAGGAAATAATAGTTAATGCCACTGTATAATTCCTAGTCTCCAAATATTCCTTTCTCATTAAAGTAAAAGCCGAGGAAAGAGATAAAAGATTCATCATATTTATGTAGGCAAATCTTTTTTTTTTTTTTTTCCTTTTTGTCTTTTTTTTTTTACTGACCGG
>NW_007726546.1:112497-122474 GCF_000696425.1 Galeopterus variegatus
CACTCTCCAGTGCGCCACTGGGCCGGCCCTGTAGGCAAATCTTAACTATCGATATAAAATAAGAGAAATGAAAGAGCCAAAGCAGACCTTTTGGGAGAGCCTTGGATTCAGGAACCACTTAGCACTTGGAAGTTTCTGAGAAGTAAACATAAAAGAGCTGGGGTGGTAGGGGAGACCATAAAGATCTGACTGTTTGAAGAAATTGCCTTTCAAGGTTTTTAAAACCACACTGATCAGAGTTTGAGGGCTTTTTTTCCCTAATGAATGAGCTTGGCTTTTAAAGTGCCTTTGGCATGTTCATGAGGGGTCTTCAAAAAGTTCATGGAAGAATTCATATTTTCTTTTCATTCTATTTTTCCACAAACTTTCTGAAGCACCCTCATATATGTTGATTATCGCTTCTATTTCAATTTTATATTGAAAATATCATGGGAGAAGCAGTGTGGAGCTTGTAACAATCTGACCTGACTCAGGTAACACAAAGTTAGCCCTCCGTAGGGCATTATCCAACCCTCAAGCTGAGGCTCCAATTTCCTTGGCCTTTGGGGATCAGATGTCACTTCCAATTGTATTCATGTATTATGCAAGGCAAGTAATGTCTGGCTATTCTGATGCTATATTTAATTGTATATGTTCACATTATGGTTTTATTGCCAATTGGGTTTTGACCCTTTGTGATATTATTGGTAGGCCAGCTTATGACTATAGATAAAGGGGACAGTTTTATGCCAGGGTCTTTGGCTCACTCCAGATGTGACCTTGCATAAATAGTCACCTTTTCTTATCTAGAATTGCGATCTATGTTGGCTTGTGACAAAGCTAACTGTAGGTGGTTTCACCATGAAATGTAGGACCTATACAATTTATTGTGTTTTCCTGTAAATCTTATGTAGATTAACTTTTACCTTGTAAGACCACAGAGAAGAGAATCTCCTAAAAATTCTTAGAAAGCATTTTGTTAAAAATTGTATATTGCTATGGAAATGCTAACTAATGATAATACCTATTGGAAAAGAGCTTAATTGAGGGAGTAAAAATGGCTCACTTCAGGCAAAATAGAGCGTGTTCTTTTAGTTGTGATAATATTATATGGAAGAAATAATCAAAAACTTTAAGATGATAATGTTTTATTCAACAGCCTTGCTGACATTATTCTCCTGGGTCTTCTCATTTGAGATTGCCTCTGCTAATTGCTTTAACATTTTCCAACAAGTGTATTACTGAGCCAAGAATACCCAGCATCCAAATCACTGATGCTTGGGGCAGGTGGGCCACAGCTGCATGAGGCATAAAATCACAGCTGGAACACTGCTCTTCTTTGTCTAATTCTGTATATTTTAGCTTAAAATATAATGCTTAAGGCTGAAACGATGACCATACTAAATTTCTAGGAAAGTTATCCATTTCCAAATTTTTCTAAACTTTTAAATGAAAACCTGAGAAGTTACATTATAGTTTCACTATTACTGAGGATTGTTATTCCTTCTACAACACACTGATTACAGGGGTTTTACCTTTCTTTTAAATCCATTGTAATTATTTTGATCTGCAGTCATATAAAGTCCACCATTTTATAAAACAGAATACTATAATGTTGGCTAAGTGAGAGTATAGGTTACCACATGTTTTCTCCAATATTGCAAAACCATTCCTAAAAATAATTTGTTCTGAATCCAGAAAAACAAAAGGTGGGTGGAAATTATAACAAAAGCACATTTAATAAAATAGTATGTAACTTCTTTTTTATATATAAGAAAATTACACATAGAAATGCTAAATTAAGTCATTTCATTAAATAACCTGATTTACAATAATTTTTGCCAAATACACCTGACTAGAGATTTCCAGAGCTCCATTTTCTGAGGAATTAAAGCCAAGAATACATACAGACAAGATGATTTTATTTAACTTTCAGACAAAGAAAAGTATTTAATTTATGGAAAAGTTCTTTCTCCTGGCATTTATCTGTTTCTTTGTTTATTCCCACTTGCTCTCTCTTCTTACTGAAGCTCTTCTTTCACTGCCCTATTTTTCTACTTCTTTAACAAGAAAAGATTCCTGGAAGGAATAATTAGAATCTTCAAGTGGATATTAAACATTTGTTTTCTATTATATAAGTAAAGGCATTCTAGTTTCAAAATTCTATAAGCAAATTCTGTTATGTTTATTTCCATTCAATTTGAAGGTTGTAATATAAAGGCCTTTGTATCTTGTTAAAGACTGCCAATAATCCATTGAGTAGATAGTAATCCACATAGAAATACTGTTTAAACTTTTTAAAAAGCAAGTTTAGATATTTATTAGTATTAAATATTAATGAATGGCCTTTACTTGGTATGGGGGATGCAAGTTGTGCATCTGCTATTTACTAAATCTTCTCACTACCTTTTCTATCATAAATGATACACATATTTATTATCACTTGCCATTGCATTAATACTGATGAGAGCTGCCAGTTTGCAAATAGAATCTTTCCTCATTATAAAAGGCAAAGATCCATCTCTCTCTCTTCCTTGTAAATGACATATTTCTTTTGTTTATGGATTTCCTTGGAATATATCATTGTTATGGCTGAATGTTTTTATACTCTCAAATTCATATGTCGAAGCCTTAACCCTCAATGTGCTGTTATTTGAAGATGGGGCCTTTGAGAGGTAACCGCGGTTAGATGAGGTCATGACTGGATCCCTCATGATGGGATTAGTGCCCGTATAAGAAGAGACATCTGAGAGCTTGTGCTCTCACTCCATCATGCAAGAACACAGGGAGAAGTAGACGGTCTGCAAGACAGAAAGAGTGCGCATACCAGAACCTAACCATGCTGGCTCTGATTTTAGACTTTGCAGCCTCCAGAACTGTGAGAAAATAGATTTGTTTTTGTTTAAGCCATATAGTCTATGCTATTTTGTTATGGCAGCTTGAACTGATGTATACAATCATAATATCCATTTTTTTGTGGTATGTATTGATTCTAAATACATGTGAAAAGAACATATCCAAGCAACCTTGTTAACCATACCTTCCCTGCTAAGGTCATGTGTACAATCATAAGTCAATGACTCAGTTGTTTCATTCTTCTGTGTATTTATACAGTTTTAATGTTTTATCATGAGATAATGGTGCCTTGCAAATATTGCAGATGTTTTAATAAAATAATACTCAACAAGATTCAGACTCTTGCAAATGTATTTTAAAAGGTGGAAAAGGGAAAAATTTCTAAAGAAGTTGGGTACAAGAAATTTTAGAACTGGAAATTTGCTTCTTGTTTCCAGACTATCAAAGATACTATGCAAAACTCCATTTTTTAAAAACTGTGCCTGTGTTCTTTTTATTATGATTGTAAAACTGTTCATTACATTGTAAATTGACTGTAGTAGTCATTACTAAGTGAAATAATAAACAGAAACAATGAAAATAACAAGTTGCCTAATAAGGATAATTTATTTGCATCCAGAGAATTTACTATGCTTCCAAGCATTGCTTTTCTTGAGTTGAACAGCATTTACCTCCCCGTAGCTGAGACTAGCTTATAATTTTTTAATCAGAAGAAACTAGCAATTTTACTGCTTCAACTAGATTACAATAGATAGCTTTTGGTTATTGTTTTTTTGCCACAAAGCCTTAGCTACTAATCTATGATATCTATCATTGGAATAATCATATAGTGGGGTAAAAAAGCATGTTATCATATATGCGCAACTCTGCATTTTTTAGTACATTGCAATAAATTTCATATTATTATTCATAAGAAATATAGGCTAATTGACTATGTAGAACAGATTAGTGTGAACCTTATTTATTAAATATAGTCCCCCAAAATTGAAAATGTCTCTTTTAATTATCCAATATAGGAAAGAGAGAAAGTATTACTAGGGAATTTTTAATGTGATATATAACTCATTGATACTTTAATTAATATTAAATCTGCTTGTCATATATATGCATATTAGATATGAACATATGTTAAAATAGAATGTGGGCTAAGAGCAAATGCTATGAAAAATAAATACCAGTTTATTAATTATACTTCACTGTAAATAATTTAATTCTAAAAACTAAATATATTTCGTTTATTGAACCTTATGTTGTCAATTAAAGTGTTTTTATAGAAAACCCCTTATCAAACCTGTGTCCTCATAAGCATGAAATTTCTTGATAATTTGATCATGGAACATAAAGAATTTTCCTTTCTTAATATTATTGCCTTTAATAATGACATGATCTAATAAATACAGAAATCAAATAATCATTGTTGTTTGGCCTTAGTTAATAGTAAAATTACAGAAAAATCTCACTAATTTAGACTTGTGAGAGAGGAAGAGCAGTAAATTGATGGAATTCTGAATCATGAGAAATATTTAAAAGGATTATGGTTTCATGATGTTCACATAGATACCAAAAGTAGGTTAACAAAATGATATCAAATAAATGACCTGAGAAGAACTGACTTAATAGATAAAAGAGAATGATTTATACAGTTTTCTGTTTATCATTGCTTATTAATTATTAATGCTATCTTTAGATTTTATTCTCTTAAATAACATATTCCTTGCAAACACTATTATCAAGGCTTTTTTTTTTTTTAAAGCTAGCTGTATTGCCAAGGGTTAGAAATAAGTTCTAAGGGAAGAAAAATAGACTCTTTAAATTCCACCCTGAAAACCAGCTCTTTCTGACAGCATAAATAAGACCCTATTATCCCTGGTTCTCTAGGAATAAATGAAATTTTCTGGTAACTGAAGTCAGGAGCTTATAAGGCATATACTTGATACAGGTAAAAGCTATAATTGAGATAATGTGTACAATTTCCAGTGAAGACCTATGAAACTTATTCTGGCTAATCTAAATATTGCCTGAAATATATGTAGATCTCATATATTTTAAAAGTGAAAATAAGTAACAAACTAAGTGTAGATAAAACTATAACTCCTATAAAGTTAAATATAAGAACATAAATTTAATATGCTGGGTAACATTATTTTGTTATATTTCTACTATTTCGTTTAACAATAGAAAAACAATTTGCTTATTCTACGTCCCATTATCTATTATGCTGATTTTTGTAATTTTGATCATGACAGTGATATATCAGCCTTTTTCATTCTTGTTTTTATTTTTTAATCAATTCACATATTTTAACAGCAATCCATTATTTTAATGGTCTAATAAATCCAATTTAGTAAAACACCACCAAAATATAATTTAGTTTTTTTTTTTTTTAATTTAAGGCTAGGAGTGGTGGTGGTTAATGCCTCTTCTGCATTTGTTTTGCTTTGTTTTTAAATCTTTTTCTTTTCCTTTCATAAGGGGGAAACTGTGCTGAGTAACCCTCCTAGCCTTTATTCATCCTCACACATTAACTCTTCCCCCAGGAGGAGGAGTGATTTAGTCTGAGAGGAGTTTAGAAACAGAAACTGGGCCTGTTGTTCACTCCTTTCCACTACGCTTTATCTTTCCCAAGGAAGCATCCATCAGGCTTCACCTTTGCCTGACACAGAAGAGGCAGGAGGGATGAGGGAAGGTTTGTGGCCTTCCAAAGCTGCCAGTGACTGCAGGGAAGTTGGCCCATTTGTAGTGTGAGGTGTCAGGAAGCCCACTTGTCCGTTAACATAAGTCAATTCCCTAATATCTCCTTTAATAGTAGTAAAAGTGGTTTTATTTTTAGCTTCTAAGTTCGTCTTTGCATACCACTTCATTGTTCAAGAGGATTATGTAAAGGATAACCTTCAAATGCCAACAGAAAAAATACACTTTAACAACAAAAATCTTGCATTTTTAACATATTAAGTCCTCCTCTGTTCTTTCCTCACTAGCCTGCACTATTCTATTTTATTGATGTCACTTCTCAACTTATTGAATAATCTGACACTAAAACCTTATTCAATAAAAATGTCTTTTGACTACAAAGCATATCGCAAGAAGTTATCTCTTTAAAAACAGTGAAAGAATTCAACATGATACAGATTAAAGTTTTAAATTATCTACCAAAAAGCAAACAAAAGTATTTAAAAAACTACTTGAAGTTGACAAATAGCTCCTAGGGATCTATAAACCTGAATTTGAGTAATGCAATACTCAATAGTAATACTAATAAAATAAAATAGTAACATTAATAATTTATTTTTAAAATGGGTTTTTTTAACCGGAGGGGGGGAGGGGGGGGAGAAGATATAACAACTACAATTTTTTTGAAGTTGTTACAACAAGCAAATGGAAAGGACATTCTTGGGTGGGAGGGGGGAGAGGGAGGAGGGAGGAAGGTTTTGGTGATGGGCCATAATAATCAACCACATTGTATATTGACAAAATAAAAATTTAAAGGAAAAAATAAATAAAAATAAATAAATATTTCTCTTAAAAAATGGGTTTTTTAAAAAACAAAAATTTTTGTATTGTATTAGGAAGATGTTTAAGAAGTTTGAAATTTGGAAATAATAATCAAAAACAGGTATATCTTGATTATAAAGGCAATTCTATTAATTTTAAAACAATATTTTTACATATGTTTTGTTAAATATAACTAGTCAAACCGTTGATCAGAGGTGAAGTTAGGACTTGAAAAAGAAGATTGAAGTGGACACTTATTAGTTTTGCTGTTTAGAATCAGAGAGACCTTCTTTTTAAAATTTTCTGTGTCTCTCATGTATGTTCAATCAGCCATAATAGTTGCCGCACATACACATACATATATCATATCATTATTTAATTTTTTGTCAACTTTCACTTTGGACTAAAGTCTTGAAAAATTCTGTTGGATCCTTAAATTATTATCTGATCAGCTATAGAAGACTGGGATCACTGTCATAACTGTCATTGCTTTCAAGGAAGTAGGGAGGCTCTTGCCATATTATATATTCCTGGGAAAAATAATAGTCTTTGTCTCAGACAATTTAACAAATGTTATCTTTGCTTGGCTTGGTTTGCTTTATGTTGGCCTTTGAAAAATCACAATAGCTTAAAAAGTATAAAAGAAGGATATTATATGTGGAATAAACTGTTTTTATATGCTTGTCCTTTTGAAAAAAAGAACTATCAAATGAACAATATTTTTAAAGAAAAGAGCAAAAGAAAAAAGAATGTTTAATTAAACAAGAAAAAATAACACTTTATATGAACCATCTGGTTAAACAATAGCTGGAACAATAATAACAGGGAAATGAAAGTAATAATTTATTCCGTTTACCTTTGCCTTCTATTATTCTGTCAGTATTTGCATTGACTCTCTGAAATATAGACCTCTGAGCTCCCAGCTTGAGAGATGATATCCTCAGGACACTTTACACATATATACACGGTGTGGTGCTAGTTCAACCTTACAAATGATGAGAATTGGATATGTCTATTCCAACTTTCTGTTTCATAAAAGAGGAAAACTATTTTTTTTTCCCTTTTTTCGTGTCCGGCAACAGATCGCAACCCTCAGTGTCGCGCCCGTACCAGACCGGGACCGGCCACGGGATCGCAACCCTCAGTGTCGCACCCGCACCTCGCTCAGCCAGTGAGCGGGAACCGGTCTGTATGTGGGATCCGAACCCTCGGCAGGAGCGCCGCCATGCTCCCAAGCGGCGCACTGTAGCAGTGCGCCACCGGGCCGGACCAAGAGGAAAACTATTTGCTATGACCTGAATTGTGAAAGGGAGACTCACCCGCTTAAAAATATTTTTCTCGGGAATAGGCAAACTAAATCCCAAGATTCTACAGGTAGAGAACAAGGACTCATGAGTTGCATTTCTGAATATTTGTTGTTGTTGTTGTTCGAGAGTCACTTATTAAAACAGAGATGTCTTTTAGGACATAAAATACTTTAATCTTCTACCATCCTCTGTGTGTGTGTGTGTGTGTGTGTGTGTGTGTGTGTGTGTGTGTGTTGTTACAATGCTGCATTGTATTAACAAATCTTCAAATTCCTACAAAACTGATATCCAGGTTAAATATCTGAAGGGAGGATATGGGCTACAGTTTCTGTAAGTTGGGGATCTTAATGAAGTAGTCATTAGAGACACCTCCTTACTGCACTCCACCTCTGGGCACCTCGTAGGACTGCATGTCTTCCCATGGCTCTAATTGTTAAACTATATGACTAGTTCCTGTCTGGCCAAAGAATGTGAATGGAAATAGTGTGTGCCACTTTTGTGCCAGAGCGTAAAAGGCCCTCCGTTGTCCATTTTTCCTTTGATATGGTAATATAATGTTTTAGAAGGTGGCTGTTCTGACTCTGCTCTGGGTCTACTGAACAGTCCTCAAAGGACACGAACCTTGAAAGGAAAATAAGCCTTTTTATTTTAAGTCACTGTAACTTTGAGTTTACTATGCAGTCTAACCTAGCCCAACCTGATTAATATGTCTAATCACACTTCAATAATTTCACAATTGTGCTTAGGGCCTGACTTATCTATAAGATGTGAATATTTAGTCAAACTATATATACTTTATTTCATATGGAAATATAGCATGATGAGGTGACTTTATATTTATTTATCCTTAATAATTTTCAAAATATTTTTACATATATTATCTCACTTATTTTATAAAACAATCCTCCTAGAAAACATGAGAAAGTATTATTTTTATTATTACCTCTATTTATGAATGAAGTAATCAAGGTTAAGAATGGTTAAGTAGTTTGTTATTTACTGGTAAAGCCAAGACTTAAAATACTTGGATATGTTATAATATGGTCTTCCACTCCCTCTACCACTCACCTTTTCCAAAATCATCATAAGCATTCTCAATACTAAAAGATCTAAGCCATGTGCAATCAGGAAGTTAATAGACTAGATCCTATAATTGCAACTTGTATTAACTAAAAGAGAAATGTCCTCCATTAGAATAAAATCTATGACTGCTGAGGACCTTAATTACAGAGCTCTTTTAAGAGACCCAGGATCCCTACACGTAGTAAAGATACATAGTCACTGGTTTGTACAAGAGGGAACTAGTAACAAATTACGTATATTATGGATAACTTTTTATTAAAGAATTATTAAAAATCCATCAATCATGTTGGTTAATATTTACCCCAAAAATAGAGCTATCTATTTTCTTGAAATGTGAGGTAGCTAGTTTTATCACTTTTACTTGTGGTCACTGGAGCAACTAATATTCACAAAAATTCTCTGTATTTTTGCGAATCTTAAGAAAATTCTTGATCACTAGTAAATAACTCTTGAAAACTAGTAAATAATTACTGATTAGAATGAAGGTGAGAGAAAGGGAGAGATAGGAGGAATAACAAAAGCACAATGGAAGTCTTAGTTATTAAAAAGATAAAAGAGACGAAAGCACAAATATAATGAATCCTGGGCATTTCTTAACATTTATCATGCTATCAGTATTGTGTAAATTTTGCCTACATGGATGCTTAAGACTTGGTGTTCATAGGAAAAGCTTCCTAGATTTGAAGAAAAATCTTTAGTCTTTTGTCTTGAGAAGGAATCTGTTTACTGTTTGTACAAATACAGTGGCACTTCTGCAAGCAACCCTCTTCCATCTTCACATCTAGCCAGCTGTGAATCACAAGCTTGCATGTGTGACTTTCACCACAATGGAAATAAGAAATAAATGAGGTTATTAAAAGTAAGCGCTCATAAATGAACTACTTTAACATTGTCCTCTTCAAAAACAATCTTAGTTTTTGTCACAGCCAAGCTTAAAATGGCACTTCTTTGGAATATCTCAATTTGAATATCAGTTTAAGATCCAAAACAAACTAGTCACCATATGTTTTGTAGCAAATATGAATATGCACATGGGTCATTTAAATGTTTGTGTTTCCTCACAGAATTTAGAGTATAGTCTTACACACAAAAAAGTCAATCTTAAATATATATAAAAAATTTTCTTCAGTATAATTGTTCCATGCCATCAATTATCTAGGTGTATATATATATATATACATACACATATATATATACACACACACATATATATATATATATATACATATATATATATACACACACACACACACATATATA
>NW_007726546.1:122484-154454 GCF_000696425.1 Galeopterus variegatus
CCTCAAATATATATATGTGTATATATATATATATACATACACATATATATATACACACACACACACACATATATATATATACATATATATATATACACACACACACACAGAGTAAGAAGTCTTTCCTTCTGAAGGGGTTTAGAAACATCTTATTAATATCAGAAATCTATTACACACACACACACATATATATATATATACATATATATATATACACACACACAGAGAGTAAGAAGTCTTTCCTTCTGAAGGGGTTTAGAAACATCTTATTAATATCAGAAATCTATACTCTTAGAACTGAGGGAAATTTCTAGTCCTGTGCCTACACCTGTTCCTAAAGAATGAGAAAGGAAATAACTAATACTTTTAAGTTTCAAGAGGTAAAGAACAGGATTTTTTTGTACCTTGGCAGAAATAAGCTGTAAGAATATGTAACCCTTATGTTAGTCATTTGTTCAGTTTTCCAGCTATTAAGGTCTCCTTCAGTACAACTGACTAATTATATTATTTAAAAGTCAGCGATTTACGCCTGTGATATTGTGCAGCCCTTAAGGATGATGGGCCTGAAATCCTTGGGATGTTAGGAATCCTTTAGGATATGGGCAGGAGGGAAAGGGAACATAATCTGTACCCCATAACGTGGTACAGTTGCACTTTTTAGTACTGCTTAAGGCTTTTGTAATGTTTCGTTAAGGGAATGAGTTCTGGAGTACAAGAATCAGTAAGAGATGGAGGCTCATAGAGAGTGATTACAAAAGACAAAAGTTCTAAAAGCTTTGCTTTGGATAAAGCTTCAGCCAGCCTGAGTTTTTATTCTATTCTGTGGAAACAACTGGTGAACAGTTAATGAGAAAAGGGTTTGTGTGAGTATTAGCCTATAGGCTAATTTTTAATTTATTCATTTTTAAATAATTGAGTTTTGTACATTGACGTTGAATAGAAAGTCTAGTTTATTTCAAACAGTAAGTGTCAACACTTGAGGAGGAAACTGGGAGGAAGCTGTGACATGGGACCTGTAGGGTGTGTGAGAACATTGAAAAAAAAAAGTATCTTTACAAGGTATAAAAAAAAATTCGAGTTGATTGAAGTAATGCAATACCCTCATTCATTTTAATTTAATAGCTCTAAGCCAGTAATTTTCACTTTTTTTCTCAGTGATTGCGGAATCGAAGATAACATTTAAAGAAAAAGACAAAACAATCACAATAATTGCTAGAACTTGTTAAGATAAGAGAACAGATATGACGTTGAGAAAGGGCTGGGAAAGGGAGAGAGAGAGAAGGAAAAGGGAGGAATTGGTAAAGGGCCATGAAAATCAACTACATTGTGTAATGATAAATTTTTTAAAAATTTTAAAAATCTGAACAAATATTTCAAAAGCCATTGATAGGTTTCACAGATATGCAGAGAAGGAATTTGAAATAGCAACCAGTTCTTCAAATGTCTAATTTATCTTTCTTCCCAGGAGATGACAGCATCTTAAGTACAGTAATGAAATACATCGATTCTTTTTTTTTTTCCTTCTTCTTTTCACAATAGATGTGAGTTTTGTTTTCCTTTGTTTCCAGAGTTATTAAAAACAATAAAATACTGGTCCGGCCCGGTGGCACACTGCTACAGTGCGCCACTTGGGAACGCGGCGGCGCTCCCGCTGAGGGTTCAGATCCCACATACAGACCGGCCGCTCACTGGCTGAGCGAGGTGCGGGCGCAACACCGAGGGTTGCGATCCCGTTGCTGGTCCCGGTCCGGTACGGGCATGACACTGAGGGTTGCGATCCATTGCCGGTCACGAAAAAGACAAAAAGGAAAAAAAAAAAACAATAAAATACTATCAGTGTTCAAAACTTCACTGTGGTCATCACTGGCAAAGCTACCATAAACTTTACCTTAATAAAAAATCAATTGTTCAATTTTCTCTATCAGTGAACAAGAACACTCACCCAGAAAATGAAATTTTTGTTTAATCTATCCTTCTAGATTAGATGGTATCTCAGTCATAAGGGAAGCAAAGAGCTCCGGATAAGGAATAAGAAGACCTGGGTTTCGTTACTTCTCTACCTCTTACACTATAACTGGGACATTCAGGAAATGCAGGCTTAAGGCTTCTTGTTCATAATGTCTTTTCTGGTTTTATGGACTACGCAGTTCTGTGAATTACAAATGCTATGAAAGTATTCTAGAGCTACCTAATGTAATCTTACTCAGCAAAGTTAAGCTCATGTTCTAAAGCCTTTTATTTGATTGATTTGTCAGAATATCACTTGGACTGAAGGGGAAATAACTATATCAATTGGATGCTTCTAGACTTTTCATTCGTGTTCCCCTTACTCATTCACTGCATGTGACAAGTATAGATCAATACCGAAATCTAGGGGAGATGGTGCTATGAAATGCTCTCAGAGTAAATCTATTCATTTATTGATTTAGCCAACTATTCAACAAGTATTTATTGAGTAACGATTATTTGTATGGCACTATTTTACATAGACTGTATATAAGAAGAAATTTCCTGCTCTCACAGAGCTTATGTTATGTTTAATGCTAGCATACTTCTTAGAAAGGATCTTTAGAACGTGGTATTAGAGGTCTTAAACTCATCAGGCCCAGACCCCATTTCAAACATGACTGCCAAAAGAAGAGGCCATGGCCTTGACAAGGCTGAGTGGAAGGCATAGCTGCTGGGATGCACCAACAATCGAAACTGGACCATGGTTCTAATAATACATGTTTCCCAACATGTCAGTATTAATTTTGTTTTAGGAAAAATTATACCAGGGAAAAGTAATTGGAATATCACTAAGTCTAGAATAACTATGTCTTAGGTCAAAAGAAAATCATTGGTTATTTAAGAATTTATGCTTTATCGTGAGGATACAGACCCACAAATATACAATATTTATATTAGCTGGCAAGAATCACATGCCTTTTTTTTTGTTCCTTTATTTTTCTACTCTCCCAAGTCGCAATTTTATTTAGCATCTCTCATCCTTTTCTGAAACTAGCAGATAGGAGCTCATGAGGCACATTGCCTGAGAAGGAAATACTAAAAGGTAATACTAAAGGAAGGAAATACTAAAGGTAGCTTTCTTGTTCATTGTTGGGAGGACAAGAACTGTTCTATGAAAAGTGTTGGGAGTGACACTGGCAATGTGCTCCTTCTCTGCTATCCTCTCCCTGCAATAATCCCAGCCTGTTTGGATAGTCAGGAAAATAAAACTACAATTTAGATCTAAAAGTTTGGAGAACACCAGACAACGTAATCTTGCAGACAGCTGTTACTTCTGGATAAAACCCTTTTCCTGTGAGAAAGGAATAAAATAGTTTTGGATCCTCACATCCTTATTATATAGATTGCCACATCTTTGACAAAGATCTTGAGACCAAGAAATTGTTGAGACCAAGAATGGAAAGAAAGCACCAGAAATGATATCTGGAACCGTAAGAATATTTTTTTTGAAAAGGCGAACTTTTTTTGATGCTTAGAGGCATTGATCAGTTTGAGTTATAACCGTTTCATTATAACTAGTAAAAACTAACAGCCATTCAGTATTTACTTTGTGTCAGGGAACATTAGCTTCATTTCATCTTCATAACAACTTTATGAGGCAATTATTATTACCACTACCCACAGTTTTTGGAATGAATAAATGGAGAAAGTTTAAATAACCTGTCAAAGGGCACAGAGTTAAGCATGCAGGAGATAGGTTGAAAGTCGCTATCAGATGCCAACACCTTCTACAACCTCCTGCCTCCTACAAACCTGCCTTCCAGGGGTTGATGTGAAATTTTTAACATCATATTACACGTTTATTTATTCCTACATTTATGATGACATTTGCAAATAAAAATAACTTTCTGCTAATTGATATTACTGTTATGATAATTGGGGTTATGGTGGGGTATTCCCAACATAAGTATAAATAAAATTGTTCTAAGGAGGGTTCAACATTCATCAAATCCAAGCAAAACTATTATATTAACCATCTGCATTAGAAAAATCAAAATAGTGGTCATAAAAGTGTGAGTTAATGTTAAGAACATAGTAGATCTGAGAAGCACTTCAGAGACGATACTGTTTTGTATGTATAATCTACCACATAGAGATGTAATTGGTTGACCCTATTTGGCAAAGACTATGGGAACAGAATAAGGGTGCAGAGCCATGGAGCCATAGTGCAGAGCATAAGAAAAGGGAAGTCTCAGAAACAAACATTGGCAGAGCATCCACTCATTGCTCTGGGTGGAATGAATCTTTGCTAAGCAGACTCACATGTGAAGGTTTCTTTGGCAAGTGTATCCCCTCTAGAACCTGAAAACAACTCAAGCTACCTTAGCTAAAAGTCACTTAAGATAAACTGACTTGTTCTGATGCCAAATTCACTGCTGTGGTTGACCAAGTATTCTGGTCAACTTGATGCTTGTGAAGTAGTCAGTTGATATTCTGGCTTATGTTTCAACCTCTGTATGCTGGTTAATATAGGTCTATTACTGCAAACTAGAGAAGGAGAGATGTTCTCTCTCATTCTGCAGATCAAACCCTCAATGTAGTGAATCCATCAAGGTAAAAGCCAATTCTCGGGAACTTCCTGAACAACAAGGCACCTAGCTCCACATTACCCTCCTTTCCATCTTATTTTTCACATTTAAAGACTTCTACAATTTGTACATGTCTTGATAGCTATATTGATAATATAACATGAAAGCATTTGGTAGAAGTTGCTTGCTAACATATTTTGAGCACTTAACTCTGACCTAAGTCATCTATTCATTTGTTCTAAGAGTTTAGCTTTTGACATCCTCTAATCTCACCCACCTAAGTTATACAGTAACTAGGGGGAAAAAAAAAGAATTCTGAAAATTTTTTGTTCATATATATTTAACTAGGATGCTTGTACAGGGTAATGCAGAACTGAAAAAAAAGGATTCAACAAATGTGTGATTTTCAGAATCTTTAGGATTCTATCAATGTTAATAATTACATTCTTTAATATGATATGGCAAAAAATAAGTTTGGTAATCACCATCTTTGAATGGTACAAAGATTTCTTGGGAGAAACTGGACTCTCCTTATACTACTTGTGCTTCTCCACACCGATGTTCACTTTTTTATACACTAGCTATTTCTGTAGAGGAAGCTAAGCAAAGGCTGTGAAAACTGAAACCTAGGAGACTGAGCTTGAGAGCAGAGACTCCTTTGAGCGCTGCTCGTTGCACTGTACCTTCACTCTTCTGGTATGTGGTTGTCTCCTTCTGCTGGCCTCTACCTTTATCCATCCACTCCCCTCTCTCATATGAGCCAAGATGGCTTGCTGATGCTCTGCTGTCATAGCTCATGCATGCCACATTCAAAGGGACCCTTCATTCTACCCTGTTAACAATGTGCTTAATTTAAAAACTACTGTGGCTAGTGATGGCTATTGCCTCATCTCCCATTCCGCACAACCCGATTCTGTATCTGTTACTCACTGTTCAGTCAGGCAACCCAACATGTCATGTGTTTGTTTCTACAGATACAGAATATGTTATGGCATTCCACAGTAAATTAGCCCAGACTATCGTTGGTAGCTCTTTGCTTTTATTGAAGTGAAAAATAACATACACATATACACATGCAAAAATACACCCTTGTGAAACCTCTGAGGGAAATAAAATAAAAAGAGGAAGAGACATGGGAGTAGTTTCAGAAGTGGCACTTGATAAGAAAACAGAAGTGTCAGCTCTACAAAGTAAATACTCAGGAGGGAGAAAGATGGCTTATTTGAGAATTCTTAAAGACATGGAATTCTCAGTTACCCTGGCAGCTTGCTGACCAGTAAAGAAAATAACTAGAAATGCATTTGAGTTTGACTAAAATAGATTACCTGAGAGAATCTGGAAGTGAAGAAGTTTCCTGCTAGGTAGCACATCACAATGTCTCCCATAATTTCTCTGCCTGGCTTGTTAGAATCAATTGTAATCAGTAATTAAGTATCAAAAAAAATGTTATTTGTCAAGTTACAAGTATTAGTCAAACCAAAACACACCAAAACTATTTATCAAAAAAGAAATAGTTTTTTCATTTTCCTATTTAGTATCAAAATACAATTCCTAGAACACGTTGAGCAACACTTGAATCTCAAAACATTTCTCCCTTTTTTAAAATTTAGGAATGTTATTTGATTTGTTATCACTTGGCTTTTATTTTTTTACATTTATGTCACTATGTCTGACATCTCTTGCATGTTTCAAGAAGTCAGGCAACAAAGAGTAAAGTGAGAGAATTTCAAAGATCTAGGCATATCTTAACTCTCAGTTTACTCTGTAACAGGAAAAACAAAACAAGACAAAAAACATTCTGGACTTATAAAATAGTTTCAAAATATCTTTTTTGATTCATTATTTCATTTTAATCTCATAAAACTGCAAGGTTTTATTATTTCATTGTGTACATGAAAAAACTAGACAGGAAAATAAATGGCTTGGCCATTGCCACAAGGCTACTCAGCAGGTGAGCAGACACAGCCCCAAAGAAAAACCAAATTCCTTGCAATATACCCAGTCCTTTTTGTCACCTCTTCTCTTCCTTGGATATAGAAGACCTGCAATTCTAGTAGCAGATCATAAACGTGAAGGAGATAAGTTAATATAAGATGTTTTCTCAGCAAATAGAACTGTGTGCTCACATTACTAAAGATGAGGCTTTTCACAAAGAATGAAAGGTCTAAGTCTCTTAATGCCATCCGGAGGTTCGGATTAATTACCCTTTCAGTCAAGGTCACTGACAGTGTAAAGAATTTTCAGGCCCCCTGGAGCCAAGTGTTATCTTTCTCATACAGCAGCCATGGATGCTTAAGTAAATCAATACATGGCAATTAGCAGGTAATAGGCATGATCTTTAAGTAGAAATAAGATATGACGATCTTGCTGCAGTGCACATCTGGCTAGCCACGAGTGAACAACTGCTGCTATCTTGCTATGGTAGTGAAATATCCATTTCATTATAGAGAGCAAAAGGGCTATGAAAAATGAAAAAAAATGAGCATTTGAAATTTTCAAATTTTGCTGATTTAAAAGAAATTTGGGGGGATATTTTATATGTTCTTGGAACAGCATGATTCTAGATAGGGGTTATTCTATAATATATTTGTTTTTTTATAATTGACTTTATTTTTTAGAGCAGTTTTAAGTTAAACTTAAAACTCCCGTCCTTACACACACATGCACACATACACACAGTTTCCCTATTGTTAACTTCTTGCATTAATGTAGTCCACTTGCTACATTTGATGAACCAATACTGAAATTCTATTATTAAACTAAAGTCCATAGCTCACATTAGGGTTCACTCTGTGTTATACAGTTCTATGAGTTTTGACAAACACATAATGTCGTACATCTTCCATTACACTATTATATAGAATACTTTCACTGCCCTAAAAATCCCTGTGCTCCACCCTGTGCCTCTAGATAAGAGTGATTCTATAATATTGCATTTTTATGTATGAAACCCTAATGTGATTGTATTTTGACCATAAAATTGTATTTTACAGGTATTTCAAGATTCGTTTAAGAGCTATAATAACATGATTCTTCATCTTAAAACATCTTTAGCATTCTTTCATTATACATCATTTCTATTAGTTTTTTGTGGGTACCATTGTAACAGAGTTAAGAATTTAAGAGCTTGTCCTTAACTCAAAAAATACGCAATTTAATTTAAATTAATAAATGAATGGATGAAAGTTAAATAATACATGGCATCAGATGGCAGGCTAGAAAGCAGTAGGATTAAGTGCTGAATGAGTGACCGATAAAATTGGGGAGGTGTTCAATGGAGCGATCATACACGAGGGCATGAGGTTAAGAGAAAGGCTTAGTGGATTAGGAGGGGCTTGAGGAGGAGTGGGATATGGATAGGCTAAGAGAAGGGAGGGCATTAGAGGCAGGTGAAAGAGCTTGGCCGAAGTCTCTAGGAAGGAGGAATGTGTGTGCTGTGCCTCTCTGCTGCTCTTGGAGTACAGGCAGGTTTGTAAGGCTGTTTGGTCCCATCTGCTAAAAGCCGTTGTTCACATTCCTCACTGGGAACTTGCTAATTTCCTGGAGGCACTTCAGGACAGCAGGACTCACCCCTGCATTCCCAAGACTTACAGACTTTGCCTTCTCAATTCTCCTTACTTCAACACTGGGAAAGCTCTTCCTAGTTTAGACGAAACCTTTTCTCTTTATATTACTATGCTCGGGAATTATAATAAAGACTTAAGCATGGGGAGGGGAAGGGAAGGAACTAAAAGAGGAAGTAAATGTCTGGGTTTTTTTTTTTTTTTTTTCCTAGCCTGCTTCAAATGCCCTCTAAAGCAAAAAATGCAGAGGTTTCTGTGTTTGGTGTGGGTAAGAGCAAAGGGAAGAAAGAAGAAGTACAGGGAGAAAATAACAGAATTTAGGTTAATATCTAAGAAATCACAGAAATGACTGGGCTCAATTATTCCCAAATTGTTTCAAAATTAATGTGGGGGCCAAAAACATTTACACCTGGTTTCAATCACTTAGAGGGGTGGAGAGCAATCTTAATGACAGGGAATGAAGGAATGAAGAATGAATGAGTCGTATTTGATTTTTGCTATTTATTAATAGCCTTCAACCATGAGGCAGCATAAAGGCAACTGGGCAGGTTTAATAAGGAGAGTGCCACACTGACAAGGTGGCTTCAGTGGGATTCAACCAGTGAGACTTGCTGTCTAAGGAGGCCCAATGAAATTCATAGGGAAGCCTGGGGCCATTAAAACAAGAAAGCAGGTGTTTAAGTCAAGGAAGAAAATTACATCAGTATAAATATTAGTATCCTGGGTCCACATGAGCAATTTGTAATGTGTAGAACTTTAAGAAGTTGTTCAAATAACATGAGACGGTAAAGGTTTGTGTTGTGATCCCAGGACAGAAGCTGCTTATGCCCTGCCCTTTTATAAAAATATTCTCTATGTTGTTGAGTCAAAAAAAGAGAGCCCCAGAGGCTGGCATTCATCATGCTGGCGCAGAGAACTTTGACATGTTGGGAAGAAGTTGTGGTAGAATAGCAGCCATTAGGGAGAGACTACTATACTTGCACTGTTTTCTCTGAATCAGAGAGGAAATGCTCATAGTTATTGAATGGCTTCACTTACACTCAGAAATATAGTTAGTCTTCACTATCTATCACACTGCTGGGTCCTAGCACACTGCCTGAAACACAGTAGCCACTGTGTCATAATTTATTGATAGCTTCTTTAAAAAAGTGAATTAAAACAACATGAATTTTTCATGTTATAGCTTCAGAGACTCAGAAGTCCAGGCACAGCTCAGCTGGGTCCTCTTCTCAGGGTCTCATTGGGTGGCCAAAAAGGTATCATTGGGCTGTGTTCCATTCAGGAGCTAAGCATCCTCATCTACAGTCACATGGCTGTTGACAGAATTCAGCTCCTTGCAATTGTAGAACTGAGATCTCTGTTTTCTTACTGCTGTCAGTTGGGGACCCTCTCATCTCCCAGTGGCTGCCTGCAGGTTCTCTCACAACATGCCAGCTTATTGTCTGAAGGCCACCAGAACTTCTCCTTTAAGGTTTTCATCTGATCAAGTCAAGCCCACCCAGGATAGTCTCCCTCCTTTTTGATTACTCAAAATCAACTGATTAGAGACCTTAATTACATCTGTTGCCATATTCTCATCATGGCATTCTAAAATTCAGCCTGGACCAAGGAAAAATCAATTGTCCTAAGTTCCTCTCTTTTGTTAACTTGTAGCGAATACTGCAATATTATTATAATTTCTAAACTTCTTTGTATCTAACTTGAGATATCACAAACAAAACATTTGCAATTTTATCAGATATCATACAATCTTTAAATCATAGAATGTTAGAGAATAAGTAGAAAGTTATGTTATTCCTATTCTCTTCATCTACACATACATGTGTTCTCTATAAGAGAATGTCCAAATATTTTTTTCTGAAATATAAGCAGTCAACATCAAAGGAAATATTTTCAAGTGCTAGAAAGTAGAGATTAATTGACCTTTATTGACATTATCACAGAAACAACAAAATCATGTCTACCAAAAATTTTTATTCATATCACAACCCCTTTTTCAGATCTGAACAGAATATGATGAATGTAGCATCATTCAGGTCATAGACAGAGCTCTTTGTCAGCAGATACAGCTTGAATGAACATTTTGATATGTGAAAATGCAAGGTTAGCTCTTTTGTTGATTTTATTTTTCTTTTTTTGAAGTGTTCATGTATTAAAACTCATATAATACATTTCCTAGAAATACTTTTAAGCCATTCTTGAGGTGGGATACATTGTTTTTCTATGGGGTAAGGAAGGTGATTTATAGCAGTTTTAACACTACCTCTTAAAATACTTATATTATCAACCTGCCAAGAATGAACTTTCAGCAAATAGGTGTGTCAGTGGGAAAACTCACAGTGATTGTTCTCTGCTGGAAGGATTAAATAAATGTAGAGTTCCAAGCAGGCTTAGGCAGTGAACTGTAAAAGACTAAGAAATTGTGAGGGTAAAAAAATCTATTTTCCATCATCAACTGATCAAGTTGCCAGTGCCATACTATGGAAGTAGCAGTGAGATTACCTTTCCTTTTCTCTGCCACTCCAGTAACTGAAAGGAGCCTTCTGTATCAACACTGATAAATCAGGGCACTGCTTACTAATAGTAACAGGATAAGGCATGTAACCTGAGAGCCTGGCCACTGCCTGGTAGCTCTTTCAACATGAGGGTTACTTTTAACTTGTAATACCTGCCTCACGGTTTCTTATTGAGGATCTAATGAGAAGTATTTTGTAAATAATATATAAATGTTAGTTATGTATAATATTCTTTCAGGAAATACATATGTATATAGACACATATACTCACACTGTAATAATGTAAATCAATCCTTTCTCTTCACAGGAAAGTAATTTTTAAAAACTTGTATAATAATAATTCTGTAAACTTGTATTGTGCCTTTTCTCTTGTGTATTCTGAGAACATTTTATAATAAAATAAAATTTAAAGTCTTTAACACCCCAGAAACTAAACTAGATCCTTAATAGGTTAATACCTTATTCATTTCTCAAAACAACCAGGAGACATATTGTTATTTTAATTAACAAATGAGAGGAAACTAAATGCTAAAAGCTTTCATTGAATTTTTAAAAATCATATTTTGATTCAGACATGAGAGAAGAAATGCCAAATTAAGGATACACACCTTTGGCTTATGATAGTTAAAACCATAAACTGATGGCTGAGATATGGATAAGAAGTTAATTGATACATAGGTTTTATTATCTTCATCAGTAGATGAGGAAATTGAAGGTTGGGAGTTTTAATAATTCGAAGTTGAAGTTGAAGAGTTTTAATAATTTAAAATTGAAGATGAGAACCAAGATTCAAATCCAGATAAGCTTGAGCTAAAACTTGTAAAATTTCCATTCATTTATTTATTCAAAAATATTTCTAGAGGACCTTCTAAGATACAGAATTTCTGAGCAAATTGCTGTAGCCATTGCTATCATGGAGTTTGCAGCTGAGGGAGAAACAGAAGTTAATCTAGTAATCAAACAAGGAAACAGAACCAACTTATCATTCAAGTCTCAGCAAAATATCTCTCTAGGGAAGCCCTCTCCATCTCTACTAACGATGCGGCCCCCTCCCCTCAAAAGTCTCTATCACACTACCCTATTGATGTTTCCTCATAGCACTTATTTGATTGCTGACTTGCTTTTGTTGTTGTTTTTGTTGCTTATTTATTGCATTATCCCACTAGAACAGAAGCTTGTGAGCTCAGGGATCTTATCTAATTGCCTATTGCTCCCCAGTGCCTGGAATCATGCCTGCCTGTCCCATAATTTAATTATTCATTAAATGTTTGCTGAAAGAGAAGAAGGAAGGAGGGTTCCTGAGGGGAAGCACAGGCAATGAGAATGTATTTTACCTGATATGAGAAATCAGAGATGTTTGAGGAAGTATGATTTGAATTGCAAATCTAAAGAATGAATGAGGTTCTAAAAGAGTAGAGCAAGATCATGCGCATGTGCGCGTGTGTGTGTGTTGGGGGAGGAGGCAGTAAGGAGCTTCAGGTAGAAGGGGGAGTATGTGCAAAGGCCTGCAAAAGGAAAGAACTTGACAAATACAAAGAAAGGAGAGAAAGCCAGCACAGATAGTCAGAGGCAGTGTAGTGCAATGTGTGGCAGGAGAAGCTGGCCAGGTCAGAGCCTTGTGGAAATTTTGACTTGATCTGAAGAGCAATGAAGAGTCATTGAAATATTTTAACCAGAAAGGAAGTACAATGATGTGTGCATTTTCAGTAAGATCCCTTTTTGGTGTGGCAAGAAGAGAGAAAAGGAGGAGAGTGAATACAGAGATCCCAGTTTGGAGTCAATGTTATAGTTCAGAAATGAGGCCAAAGGAGCTCTGATGACCGTTGATGATGAGGATAGGAAGGAAAGTTGTTGAAATAATGAGCTCCGGAGAAAAAATGGCGACGTGTATGGAGCGCCCGTGTCAGGAAACGGCGCGATCCTGAGAGCTGTGAGCTGTGATACCAGAGAGCAGAGGAAGCAGGATGGAAAGAATGACCACTAGGTTTCCGGCCTGAGCAGGAAAATAGGTGGTGCCATCTCTGGTATGGAACATGGCATAGGAGCAGGGAGGAGGTGGCATGGATCTCAGCCTCCCCTTTACAGGAGCTATCTCATGGGTCTTGAAAGGTTGTGTAGAGCACACATATTATCTATGTGTACAAAAGCTGAAGTTTTTCAGCGATGATTAGGGCAGATCCTAACAACAGAACCCAGATGCCTTCATTTTAATCCTTTCTACACGTGAATTATAATATTGTTTATTTTGAGTAATTATTGTACTTTGAACTAAAAAAGGTTACATGCATATGACTATAAATCTTGAACTAATTTCAGACAATTTTTACATTATTAAATAAATTCTACATAGATCTCAAGTTCCAGATTGTCCTACCAATCATAAAGATAAAAAGATGTGCACCCTCACAAGATTTTCTTTTCACTTTAGAATGAAGAATAATATTCTGAAAAATATATTTAACTATGTTAATTTTAATACATCTAATACATCTATCTGAACATTCCCAGTTGTTTCAAAGAATGAAGGAAAACTGGAAATGGGTAAATATTGGAATAAGAACACCCGTTACCTAAAATGTAAAAGTAGAATTGGATCTCATTATACCATATAAAAAGGATTACAAAAACCTCTTGCACAAAGGAGGTCTGTTTCTTTTCTTTTGATGTGTCTGTGTAGTGAAACTGCAATTAGTGGTAATAGGAGTTGCATGTGTAGCTCAAAGGGGCTTGATGCAAGATTGCAGCAGGGTACAAAATGGTACAAGCAAAATCCCATTCTCATTACCAACATATAATTTTATTGTCTCCTTTAGATAGTATAATTTTCCCGTTATCAGAATTTCTCCAATCCATTACATCATAAATGCAATTATAAATTCATTATGAATTCATTCACGTTGATAAAATTGATTTGAGGAGGTTGTTAGAGAGTAAATAGTGGTCAAGTTGCACATAGAATGTTACCTACCTTATGGTTCCAGAGAAGACACGCTTACACTTAAAGACAAATACTCTATTCTGATACAAAGCATCTTTATTTTCTTAAAAATTAGGTTCTAGTTCCAACACACTAGATTTTTCTTGGGCAGTAGGCAATCCCTTACATTTTGCTGTCTGGCATTCATTTATCTCTTCCTTCCTATAATAATATCTTCAGCATTTTCCTAGAATTAAACTGTTTTTAACATTCATGGCTTGGCTTTGCTCTGTGTAGAACTTGCATATATGTTAACATCTATTACACACATTCGCAGATGCACAACCATTTAAATTGATATGCATATCATATGAATATATGTATAAATATGTCACTAAAACAGATGGGCCTCCATGCTGACAATTTATTTATATACACACATAGTATCACAGTACACAAATAAGGCTTTTTAGTTTTATAAGCAAACTTGTTAAGTATATCATAGCTATTCTATTTATCTTCCTTAAAAAGCAATTGACAATTTAACCTTCTAAGTTAAATCTTCTTGACTAATTTGGACAGTTTCTATTCTCTTCTGTATTTTAATGCCTATTTTTCTGTCACAGAATTAAGTAATAAATTTATTTTCACCTTCTACAAGATATTTGTGTTCATTATACAATACTAAATAAATTTTAATTAATGTTAATAATTTTGCTGAGAAATCATTGTGAACTGGGCATTAACTTGATCAGTGCATCTCCTTTTTTCCCCTCTAATTTATCTAAGTTACTTGCCTAAATTTATGAAATGGCATCACAGACTTACTCACGCTACAACTTAAATGTAAGGCAAAGTATAGTACATTTATTTTGTCTACTACCAGCCTGAACTTAAAAGCCCTGACTTTCTGGTTGTAGGAGCAAAAACTGTCTGTCTAATTTGTTTTAAGCATAATTGGAGCAAAAACTTAACAGTCACTTTAACTAATGTTTAGTCGGTTTAGCTAAAAAATTTCAGACTTTCAGACTCTCTAAGATAGCACTTAGCTTAAAATAAAAGTGGCCCTAGGAAATGCTGTGGTTTCTAGGACCTGCTCTGCTCTGCCTCTGCTGACCTGATGACTGTAACTTCTTGTTCAACATTTTAGCTTGGAGTCATGATGCCTGGTTCTCACCTTCTTTTCAGTCTTCATCCTCAAATAGGAGCCAGCTAAAATCCTTGCCTTTTGTGGGGAGGAGGGGTGTAGACAGAGTAGGTCCTGAAGATAGAAGATGCCTGAGAAATGAGAAATGTAAGAGATGGAAACTCACCAGTTTTCCACTACTAAATCTGCAAGTACGCTTTCATCTGCACCTGGCTTTTTCATCTGTTATTACAACACAGCAGAGGTCCTCTAACTTTAGTAAATATTAGAATCACCTGAAGGGTTTGTTAAGCCCTAGATTGCTGGGTCCTGCCACATAGTTTCTGATTTGGTAGGTCTTGGCAGGGGCCTGATAATTTGCAAAGCTAAGAATTCTTGAGTGATGCTGAACTGCTGGTCTGGGGTCCTCACTTTGAGATCCACCTCAGTGAAGAAGTTTAACTCTGTATTAAAGATTTGCTACGTCCCATCCTTTTCAGTTTCTTGTTTCAGTAATGATTCCTTCTATTTCACTATTCTTCACTCTCTTCCTCTTTAGGGAATGTTTTGAATCAGGATATAGGCATGGCCTAGTCTGCCTATCTCACAAACGCACAAAAAAAGCAATGAAAAGCACGCATGACTACACATAGCTTTCTTGGATCCAAGGAGCATCTCCGGCTACCATATGTTCTCTATAAAGCTATGTTTCTTGGAGGAGTTTCGTACTCATGCTGCAGCTATTTCGTTACCTCTTATTTCTTATAGTTTTCTACAATTTGGGTTTTGCTTTCACTATTTCTACTACCATAACTGCTGGTCTGGTTAACCAAAAATTTTTATATTTTTATGGCATTATTTTACAATTATTCTTAGCTAGGACAAAATTTCATTTTAAAAGGAAATAAATTTCTAGGAATTTTAATAAATTGTTGGGTATTGTAGGGAAAATATAAGAAAATGGTCAGGGCCCCTCACATGTTCAGAATCTTGCCCAGCATTTGATGTAAATATGCACATGCACCCAGGTATTCTTTGGTTATTGTCTGATGTAGTTGCGCATGTATACCCAGGTGCCCTGGGTTATGGATTTAAGTATAAAGGACAAGTGGCTCCGATCCACAGGATGTCCCCAGGGGCAGGCCCAGGGAGGCCACTACTGCTGCTGGAGGCTGTTGCTGCCAGTGCCCTTGGGATGCCCCAAGAAGGCCACCGCCACTGCTGCTTCTGCTGCTACTGCTGCTGTAAGCTGCTGCTGCTAGTGCTGAGGACTGAGCTCGTGTCGTCTCCCAATGGCTCCTGGGATCTTTTCCAATTAGCTACAATGGACCTCCGTGTGAGGGATCTAGTGACCCAGTCTGGTGTGTGAGGTGTCTGGTGACGCAGTTTGTACAATGAGTTTGAAGGGTCTGAACCCTAGCCCTGACAATACAAATGGAAAACTTGGTGTAAATAAAATAATGAAACATTTTGGCTTCAGGTATGAAATGCCTAGCCATACAACTAGCATAGCTGTTGCCTCAACCTGGCAACTGACATAGTCATGTAGCTTTACAGATATTTATGTGAAAAGTGCATAATCCCCCTGAGATTCAATATTTGCAGATGATAACTAGAGTTAATGGTATTAACAAGATTATTTTGAGAATAGGATGATGTCTATCTTGCAAGATTATTTCTAGGAAATGGTTATTGTACAGATCATACCTAGAATAGTGTTTGTAATGTAAGCAACAGCTAATAATAAAAATGATAATATAATTTTGACATTTAGAACAGAAAAAAATCAGATTATTTTGAGTTTGTGCTTTGTCACTAACTATCAGAATACAAAAAGGTGCTAGTAATGATTTTCTAAGTGGAGTGCTTCAATTATACATAAATTCCAATGAACCAAAAAAATGTTCTCCCGTGAATTAAATAGATGACTTGAAAAAGGGGCCTCATCATTCAGTATCCTACAGACAGATTCTGATGACTTTTGAACTACTAGATCTGAAAAACTCTCTCATTAACCAAGAGTTGCTTAAAGGGATCCCCTGGGTACTAAACATACTCCTCCCTATGATTTTTTTGTAATCACAGCCCTAATGACTTCCATGATAAAGGTCAATCACCCTTTTAGGAATTGGTGAGCCTGACAGAACTGGCTTATGTTAGACAGATCTGGCCACATGGTCACTTAAATACTCATGGTCAAGCCCATCTTTACCAGCCCAGAAACACACCAGGAGCTGTTTTTCCCAATTGTGAAATAATGTCCTCTGAAGATGGTTCCAGAATCAAAGGTGACTATGTTGATTATCCTATTGGGCTTGTCATAAACCCCACATATCATCTTTTCTCACCTAAGATACCTATAATATCACAGGGTCTACTGTGTCATGTGTCTCAAGTAGCAAAGTTCCCTGCCCTCTAGCCTGCATCTGCTGCCAAATTCTTGTCCTGCCCTGTGTTGTAATCATAGGTGACAGCTATTCATGTCACCCAATACAGGGGCTAGAGTAATATTCCAAGGCGTGGCATATGGTGCCTCTAAAACCTAAGGAACCTTAACAGGTGTCGTGTTTCCTTCTTTGTAGTGGAAGGAAATCTGTCCTTTCCTTTGAAAGGGGTTGGCCCAGCATTCCTCAGACCACAGGACCTTTAAAGATGTTAGGGATATGGCAGGCCCTTGAAACTTTGTTAGGTTTATCTCCCACCCTTTGGAGCACATCTGTCTTACGTGAACCTCCAATGTACTTGTCATTTCTTTTTTATTTTGTTCAATTAGCATGATGTCAGCAGTAGAGTGTGCCAACAGTATGTTCTTTAGGATATGCAGCCAGTCCACGTATCTTTGACAGAGGGGAAAAGGTGTTAATATAGTCCTGGGCAAGACTGAAAATGTACACTATTGTCATTCCAAGTGTACGCTAATTTGTTTCTGTTCCTCTTTCCAAGAAACGGTGAAAAAGAACACATTTTCCAGATCAAAGTTTTCATACCATGTACCTGAGGCTGTGTTTATCTGTGCTAGGGAAGATAGTACATCTAGCACATCAATTCCAACAGGAGCTATACCCGATGGAGTTTGCAGTAGTTGACTGTCATCATCCAGGAACCACCTGGCTTTTGTAGGGGCCAGACTTTTGATTTGGGAACCACTAGCTATGACTTCTTTAGAGGCACTAATTTCTGCTGGTCTTTAAATGATACAATGTTATTTTTGATTTTCAGTCCTGACTGGGAGAGCAGTTTCAGAGGCTCCACTTGACTTTCCACATTCTCAGGACTCAAGCATGGGTAACAATGTAGAGGCTAAATACCAAATATGATTACCAAATATGTCCATTTCCAGTATACACCTAGGGAGTGGGACCATTGGGTGGGTTCATGAACTGAGTGGACCATTGTTGGGAAAATAGAATAGTTTGGTCAGGGCCCTTGCCTCGGGTCCAGTTGGGTGTGGTTCAGCATTCTTTGTAAGCAAAGAGTGTGTGTGTGTGTGTGTGTGTGTGTGTGTGTGTAGTTAGAGTGCATGGGTGCCAATGTATCTTTTTAGTTTTGTTGCTATTCTTGTGTTCTTCAGAGAGAGAGAGAGAGAGAGAGAGAGAGAGAGAGAGTGTTTTGGTGAAGCAGGCAGGCGGGTGTCTGCACAGCCATGCTTTCCATCCTATGGCTCCAAGGACCTTTTGGCTGGTTACCTAGCTCATAGGCCTGCGTGAAGGGGTCTGGTGACCCAGGCTGGCATATGAAGGGTTTATGACCCAGTCTATGAATGGGCTTGAGGGGTCTGGGAGCTCCAGACCTAGCCCTAGCTCAATCGGCCCAGTCGGGGCAGGATTACCAGCAGGTAAAAGAGCCCGACAACTAGTGTGGTTCTGTAGCTAGACGATTGGCATCAAAAACAGGATTAAGAGCACTACAATTGGCGATGTTGACAGGATTCCAGACATTAGCCATAGCGTGACAACCATGGTAAGCCAGACTTGGCCAAGACTTCATTCAATACCTGACCTTACATATGCCCCCTCTGCAACAGGGGGCTCATGTAGTTCAGTTCCCTTGGGTTCAATGTCAACAAGGACTTTGTGTCCAATGACCTAGAAATGTTTAGGCATTTTCTTTTCTTCAGTGAATGGTTACTCTGACACGGAAATTAGCATATAAGTTTAGTAGGGAGTGCTTGACTCAATATCTGTGAAAGGGCAAATAATGAAACAAAGTTGAACAGAAGGAGAAGCTGAGCTAAAGAGCAGTCTCCACAAAGACTTCAGCTGACCTTGCATGGAGGTCTGAAAGATGCTCTTTCAAGTTGTCCCACGTTATGGCAAGGAGACAGGCCTTCATAGTTCCTCTTCAAAGGCTCATTGGATGGAGGCTGTCCTTGGGAAGGGGATGTGACCTTAGGCAAGACAGCTCTCTCGCTGAAGGCAATTTCTTGACCAGGTTGAGAATGAGTTGTCACCTTACAACACTTTTAGCAGATGCTGAAAATATTCAGTTCTGAAGATGGATGTTCATGGCACATCACAACACCCTTGAATCTTCCATTATCCAAATGTGGGGAAATGTTGGTGCTAGAAATATACCAGGCACAAAAATCACAAATAGAGAATAAATATAAAACTATCTTCAAAGCATTGTCCCTAAACAGTTATCTACCATTGGAATTTTATTGTTCTAATATATATATTTTTTTACTTTCTAAAATTGTGGCAAAATATACATAACATAAAACTTACCCTTTTAACCATTTTAAGTGTACAATTCAGTGGAATTAAATACATTCACAGTGTTGTGTAACCATTCCCACCATCCATTTCCAGAACTTTTTCATCATCCCAAACAGAACATTTGTACCCATTAAATAATAATTCCCTATTCCCTACCCCCACCTTTCTCCAGCCTCTGGCAACCACCATTCTACTTTCTGTCACTATGAAATTGCCTATTCTAGGTACTTCATGTAAGTGGAATCATACAATATTTGTTCTTTTGTGTCTGGCTTATTTTACTGAGCATACTGTTTTCAAGGTTCATCCATATTGTAGCATGTATCAGAATTTCATTTCTTTTTAAGGCTGAATAATATTCCATTCTAGGTATATACCAATTTTTACCACTTTTTTTTTTAACCACATTCATCTGTTGATGGACATTTGGGCTGTTTCTACCTTTTGGCTATTGTGAATAATGTTGCTATGAACACTTCTGTATAATATCTGTTTGAATCCCTGTTTTCAACTCTTTGGAGCATACAGCAAGAAGTGCTAAAATAATAACTATATTTTAAATTATAGTAATATATAATGTTGATTTTATTCAAAATGTCCACTATTGAGAGAGTATAATTCTTATTATATACAAAATTATATTCATTTAATAAATTTGCTTTTATTTATTGAATATGTGACACTTTGCTAAGCACTTTATTTCTATTATATCTTAGATAATTACTGGCAGATAGTAAGTACAAATTAAATGATAGTGATTGATATTTGCTATTATTATCTCACTGAATCCTTAAAGTAACCCCTGAAGAAAGGATCTAAATCTTTATATACTAAATACATTAAATGGAAAAACTGAGGGTTAGCGAGGTTAATAACTTGCCTGAGCTTCCACAGATCTACAGTAGCAGAGCCAGGCTTACTAAATAGAACTGTTTGTCTTGAAGACTATGCTCTAAATTATTATACTTTCTTATATTTATAAAACTATTAGACCTCAGCCATATATTTAGGGACCTCATACTTACCTTTAAAAATGTATTTAATTACTTTAAAGCATAAATTCCCTAAGGGGAATTTTGTGTGTTTGGGGTTTTTATTGCTTTGTTTGTTTCTGTTGCAGCACAATGTATCTGATAAAAATATCACATATCTAATAAAAATATCAGTCAAGTAAATTATTTTAGTAGAAGCATTTGATACTCATATCAGTGGCTTTTTTCCTATTTGTCATCTAACTCCATGAAAGAACATAAAATATAGGACTAGCCTAAGATATGTACAATTTTTCATTTTCACATGTATGGGAACTGGAAGCAAATCAATTTTCAACCCCCAGAGTATTTTGTTCAATAGATATTATAACAGTTTAGAGTTTTAGGCCATTTCCCAGAAATATTATTTTTTTAGAACAGTAGGAAGTTATTCAAAAATACTTTATCTTCAATTTCAGAAACAGAAAGCATATTCATTAGATAGTTAATTTTGCTTACACATTGGAAATTGTATTTTAAATCAACATAAATTAAAATAATTTAACTTGGTTTTAGCACAATTATTTAAAATTCATTTGCCTATAATAATTTTAGGATAAAAATTTTATCACAGTTAATAAAATAAATAGATTTTGGGGGCTTATCTGATGATAAATTCATAGGCAAATGACCATGCACAAAAAGTCAGTTTAACAAGGCAATCTTTTAGAAAATGTTTCTCTACACAGCAATAGCTGAAAATGACATTGAGGAAAATATGCAAAATATTCAAATGTTAGTTACATTTCTATTCTATTGGTTTTTGCATTTTTGTAAGAGATGTTCCAGGAAGTGGCATAGTTATCTGTATAAATAAATGAAATTATATTAAGAGGAAATGTTTGTAGGTCAAATTGCTTTTGTATTACATTGAATTTGGGGTGTAATCTTTGGTCAGGATAGTACTTTTGTTATTAGGTTATTTCTTAATGAAAATTTTTTTTAAGCCATTATATTTCTACTAGACTGTGGTTTGGCTGTATGAAAACTGGAATAAAAATAAAGATATAGTTGAGATTCTCCAAGAATTTATCATAGTCTTCAAATTATCAGTAACAAATATCATAATAACAAATATCAAATATCATAATTATCAGTTCAAATTTTCAGTAACAAATATCGAATATTATTAGTATGGTCATGGGATAGGTAATGTTTTTTAAAATTAGACAACTAATTTAGTGTGTAATATTTATATTTTATGTTAACTTGGTTTATTCATATACCACACTACCATATTGTGAAAGAGGTTTTATAAGAAAAGCAGTGATTATATGAAATAGTATCATGGTCAGACGAAGGAAAGATTGGCCATAAAGTTGTAAAGGCAATGTGTTCTAACTTCCTGCAGAAAAGAGAAGAGACAGCAAACATTATGTAGATTTTTTTAATGTCCTTTTCATATAAAATATGTCAGAAGAAGTTCATTTTCATTTAAAAAGTAAGACATGTTTGCATTAAATATAATCAGCATCTAAGAACCGATATAATTTTTTTAGGAATCTATTGATTGAATGGCAAGAAAGTGAACTACTCTTAATGCACAGATACTAAGCTTTGTTCGTAAGGTGCCCTGTACTTCTCAGTACTATTGGAACAAATAAAGATCATCTAGTTATCTAACAGTATTTTGAGAATCCATTTAATGTCTATGGCAGTGATGGAGTCTTCCAACACATGCTTGAGTTCTCTTGTGCAACTGATGATAGCATGAAAATCAGAATTAATTTTTATATGGACATTAGACACCTTTTAGACAGTACCCTAACTTTCAGATGCTATCAATGAAGTTCAGTGAGTTAAAGATTTTCTTGACTAATGCTCTCATTCAACTTACCCTCCCTGCACACCATGCTTGAAATTACCTGAGTTATTCAAGGTTGTTAGGAATTTTGTGGGAATCTAATAAATAACAACTTGCATGAAATCTGAGCAAATTGATTTTTTTTAAAAAAGGCAGATGAACAATGTATTAACTTTATGACTGCATTTATTACTTTATACTAAATTGGAGAATGTATTTAGTGTAAAAACTGAGCTCCTAATTAAACCCCAAATTCAAACAGACCTAAGCACCTAGTTCTGAATAAGACTCATGGATTGGAAGTACTGAGAATCTGTTCTATTTGTGGTCATCTGGCTCCCTGAGGAAACAAGGGGTTTGAGCAGAACACGTTCAATTTGTTTTTTTTTTCTCAGATTAACCCACAATCAGGTGAATCACGCCTTTTCCCTTTGACCAGAAATAATTCAGTTTCCTCAACGTAAAGAGACATGTGTATTAGTCTGTTTTCTGTTGCTTATAACAGAATAACTAAAACTGAATAATTTATAAATAAATGTGATTTATTTCTTACAGTTTTGGAGGCTTGGAAGTCCACAGTCCAGGGTGCACATCTGGTGAGGGTCTTCTTCTTGGTGGGGTCTCTGTAGAATCCTGTGGTGATCAGAGTGTCACACGGTTATTGAGCACTGTGCTAAGCATTGGAGATAGAAAGATGAATAAGACATAGTTTCTGACCTTGAGTGTAATGTAAGAAATAAAGACACAAACAGATAATTTCAGAGAAAGGGCGGTATTGAGAAATGACCTGAGTGCCTATGGGTGCACTGAAGTCACATTGTTAGAGCATGGCATGAGCAAGAGAGCTTTCATGTGCTATCATTATAAATCTACCTGTCTGATGGTGGACTAAAGGCAAAATGTCCACCAAACTGAGAAGGTATCTTGAGACTGAAAAATGAAACAGGCAATTCCATGTCATAAAGCAAATAATTTTATTAGGGTCACTTACCTATAAGATGATAGATTGTGTGGGTGATGACCCAGAGGCATACACTAGGTTTCTCCTCACCACCTCCTGGTCAAGCCCAAGTTTACGTAGGTGGTTCACACGATGCAGTGGAAAAAGCCAAGAAGCAATTAATAATTAATAAACAAGCTAATGTCACTAACTCCAAATGTCTTATGACAATGATTACTATCTTGGTGGTGGCGTGAGGCAGGTAGCTAGACCGGCTGTGGCCATACCAGTACAAAATAATTAAGTTCCTTCTTTATAGTCAGCAAACTGTTTTCACCTATTGTTCTAACTACCTTACTCCTAGTTACTGTATAACTTTTGCGAGCGGGGTTCACATAAAGGACATAGCAAGTGGTAAGGGCTTCAGTATGGAATAAGTTATGTTCACAGTCTCACACCACCAGTCCACATCCATGACAACCAATTAAACCATCAACCTGTTACTCTGTGCATAGATTAATACTATCATGAGCGCATAGTCCTCATTATCCAATCACCTCCCAAAGACCCCACCTTTTGAAACCATAATCAGATTTCCCACCCTCTTAACACTGCGACAATGGAGATCAAGTTTCCAATACATGTACTTTTGGGGGACACATTCAACCACAGCAACACGTGAGGAGTATGGATGAAGTGTCCTCCCCTAGCAATGTTATTTGAATGATATTCAGAGAGGCAACTGTGATGCCATTGGACGTACATTAGATTCTCAAATCAAGAGACTTCAGTGAGGGTTTTGTTCTACCATTCAGATGCTGTTTTACCTTCAAGATGTCAAAACTATATATATACAAACTCCAGTTTTGTCATTTGTAAGTTAATAGTAATAATGCAAGTATCTAACTATCAGAGTTATTTTAAACGTTGGAGTAAATAATGGATGAGAAAATGCATGAAATTGTGGAAATATTAAATATTATTGTTATTAAATGATATAGGTCAACTAAGAGTTATTGAGCACTGTGCTAAGCATTGGAGATAGAAAGATGAATAAGACATAGTTTCTGACCTTGAGTGTAATGTAAGAAATAAAGACACAAACAGATAATTTCAGAGAAAGGGCGGTATTGAGAAATGACCTGAGTGCCTATGGGTGCACTGAAGTCACATTGTTAAAAGCTCAATGAACCTTTTTAGTTACTTATAAATTTTAATATAGATAACACGAATCCATTGAATAAACAGCAGCTAAGCATTATGTCCATGGCTCTCTTTCTATACTGACTTTCCTTCTCTAACTGACATTTACATGAACATGAGTTATTCAGGAGCGCTGTTGCGCTCCCAGCACTGCACTCTCCCGAGTGCGCCACGGGCTTGGCCCTAGCATAATGTTTTTAAGTTTCATTTAGGTTGTAGCATATATCAGAATTTTATTTCTTTTTAAGGCAAAATAATATTCCATTGTATGTATGTGTCACTTTTTTTTTTCTTTTTTACTACATTCATCTGTTGATATTTGAGTTGTTTTCAACTTTTGGTTATTGTGAACAATGCTACTATGAACATTTGTGTGCAATATCTACTGAGCTCCTGCTTTCAGTTCTTTTGCGTATATTCCCAGAAGTGTAAATGCTGAATCATATGCAACTCTACAGTTTGTTTTTTGTGGGTTTTTTTTTTTTTGAGGGAACACCACACTGTTTACTACAGTAGCTGTACATCTTCCATTCCCACCAGGAATGCATGAGGGTTCCAATTTTTCCATATCCCCATCAATACTTGTTATTTTCTGTTTTTTGTTTTGTTTTTTTAATTGTAGTCATCCTAATGGATGTAAAATGGTATGTGTCTGACTTGTATTTCCTTAGTGATTAATGATATTGAGCATCTTCTTATATCTTTATTGGCTATGTATATATCTTCTTTGGAGAAATGTCTATTCAAATTTTATTTTTGAATTGGGTTGTTTGTTTTTTGGTGTTCAGTTGTAGGAGTTCTTTATATATTCTAGATAATAATCCTTTATTAGATATATTATTTGCAAATATTTTCTCCCATTCTGTGGATTGTCTTTTCATTCTCTTTATAGCATCCCTTGATACACAAATGTTTTAATTTTGATAAAGTCGAATTTATCTTTTCCTCTGTTTCCTGTGCTTTTAGTGTCATATCCAAGAAATCCTTGCCAGCCTATTTTTTAAAGCAGAAAAACAATAAATAAATATTGAAACCATTTTTTTTTGCGACTTTATTTATTATTTATTTTCATTTTCCACTTTACTAAGAGAAAACAGAATGTGAAACTCACTGAGACTCAGCTAAATATATTTTTCTTGTTGCATACAGAATTGTTACTAAAAAACATTTGAAGTGCTAATAAAGAATATGCCTAATATTGTCACTGTTTTATCACTATTTATCACAAATAAAACAGATAACCTGTCTTTACCGATTGCAAACTTGAAATAAAAATTTTTCATGAGATTCATGAAATGCTATAATACCTTGTTTATTTGTAGTGATAGATGAAAAGGAGTGATTTTATCACTGATGGAGAAAATTGACAAATATGTTGTCTTTTTTCTCAGATTTCAGTGTAATTTACAGGTTAATTGTGCATCACAAACAAAGTATTTAGATTGGAGAGTTGCTTTCTCTATATTGCTATTGATCTAAATTCACATGAAGAAAAAAGGCACTAATTTGAAGCAAAGAGGTGTCAGAAATGATTTATAGATTTCATGGAGTGTCAGGAAATGGACATCACTATATAGTAGCTTTTATGAGTACTACGGAAGAAATTCTGAAGGAAGATAGCTAAAAAATAATCATTTCACAGAAGTAAAATATTGACATAAAAACAATATATCTTGTTCTTAAATTAATCAAGGAGATTATCCAATATCATTGCTACGAGCAATATGATCTAACCAAACCTATCTTCCAAGGGTATTAAAAGACTCCTTTTATGCTCTAAAAGTACCCTAAATTCCTGAAGCAACAACTTGAAATGAGCTGGACTCGCCCTTATAGACAGAATGTAAGTCACCCATCTGTTATAGATGAATGACCTCCGTATTTACATACCCAGAATTACCTGCTTAGAAAGCCATCTGGATAGTGTTACACTGTCCTTGTTTGCCAGAATTTGTATTAAGAAGGCTAGAAGCCACCAACAAAAAAGCAAATCAGTTTAAATGGGAGGCATGGGGAAAGTATATAGATTCACATGTTCATGACAAAGATTAATGTTTCAACATGAAAGAAAATTTTTGCTGTTATCATAATAAAGGTAAATATCTGATGCAATAATAGACATGGGAAATTCTATTGAAAGGTGGGATTTGGATAGAAGGGGAAGCTGGTGCACATTTTACATATTTTTTTAAAGCATCAACTTCAGTTTACATTCACAGTTTGATAGCATAAAAGAAAATGTTTTGTGTTGTTCCCTTTTTGGTACTTGAATTAAATTAAAACCAAATATACAGGAATCTTTTTTTATTATTTCTTTCTGCAGCCTAATTGAGAATTACTCTTCAGATGAGGAGCAAACTACTTCCTCCAACACTTCATTTCTTCAAAAATATTTCCCTTATTTTCCATCAATTAATAGGACTCCAGAAGTCAACTTATTCCAGACTAATGCTGCCTTCCTTAGATACATCCAGGAATTCACTAAAGTAATAAGTAAGTTTTTCCTGAAAGCACTAGGCATATTTCCCCTACAGGATTTTTAATTGAGAGAATATTTTTCCAACACCTTGGCATGGTGGTGGGTTTTATTTTATTCAAAATGACATCTAGTCCCTGTCATAATCTGAATTGTGGCAGGGCAGAGTAGAAAAGGGGTGATATATGGAGATGGTGATTATTCATAACTGCTGTGTTGAGGGATAAAATAAAGAAATATTTTTTCCAGTGCTCAAAAAATGACACTTTCTTAACTGAAAGTGATTTTATATATTGAAGTTGTTTCCATTATATAAATATGATATTCTGCTGGCTCATCAAGTTTCATTTTCTATAATACTTCTGAAATTCAGGAAGATTCAAGAGTATTAGCTTTAGACTCTCAAAAAAAAAAATAGAAAGAAAAAGAAAAAAAGAAAAAAAACCAAGTGGATATAAAAGAAGGAAAATGATCATTTAAATAAAACCAGTAATATTTAAGAAAAGCAATAAAACTTCTCCATAGGATGTCTTTATATTTGATGCAAAAATATAAAAATCACTGTCATATACCACACTAAAAAGATTTCAGTGCAGTTAAGTACACCACCAGATGTATTGTACCACTTTCTGATCTGTTTCATGTCTAGGCCTGAAAAATAGCACAAATATCAACTATACATATGCTCCTAGCAATATTCTGACTGTCTAGGGGGCTGAGCTAAACCAAAGGTTTTATCAAAATGGTGGAACAAATTACTTCAACATTGCCATTATCTGAGGGAGCAGGACAGGGTTTAATGTACCGCATTGGTGACTAATATTCAGCTGTGCAAGCATCAAATAACTCTGTACAGAATTGTTAAAGACCTTCCTGGCTCAAAAGCATATTTGTTCTGAAAGGGTTTGCATTTGTTTGGTTGAGAGTACAGGGTTTGATTGTTGACCAGGTTGAGGTCACAGGCTAAAATTAGGTATTTGGGAAGAATGTGCATCTTGATTTCATTATGGAGAAGATATTTTAAAAAAGCATTAAAAAGGCATGAAGACCTGCAAACAAAGACATTTAGCCTGTCTCCAACCCTTACTACCTACATGTTTTCCTTTATCTACTCATTTTTAAAACAAAACAAAACAAAATCTTTAGGCTATTTTAGGAAGTCTAATCATGCTTTACTCAATTATAATTTCTTCCTCTTTACCCTTCTAGCCTGAGGGGGTTTGGACCAGGGTGTGAGTTGCCTTTTTTCCCCTGAGTCTTTGGAAGTCATCCAAATTTGTTTGTCGGCTGCCAGTTCATGGCCCTTTATCTAATGATGTGTTGGTCACAGCTGAATCTTGTGGCACACATGAAAACTATGATAAACTGGAAAAGCATTTAGTGCCTTGATAAACTGATGAAATTTGCAAGGGCATTTGTCATTGTCTTGACATTGACTTACATTTTAGTATTTAGCATGATACCTTGTGTGTTGGCTTAAAAAAAAAACCAGAATATTTGACAATGCTAGTGCTCTTTTTGTAAAGTACTTTGCAGTATATTATACACTATGAAGTAATTTTAAAGATAGTTATTTCAGTATTAATGGTCTTGATCCTCTAGTGATCTACTTTGGAAATATCCTTAAAAAAGAAAATGTTCATATCTGTTAGACAGAGACACTCTTAAGGATTAACACCACTAAAAGGAAAAGTAAAAAGAAAGTTGTCTTTCAAAATTCCAGTTAGTAGTCTGGGGTATTGAAAAAGTCATATTCCTCACTCAATGTTGAATATTTTATTTTTATTTTAACTTTGGTATTTGATTCATGTACATAAGAAATTTTCTCTGTATATCAAATATTGCTGTCATTTTTCTTCTTTGAGTATATGTTTTAGTATGCTGTGGGTGAATGTGTCCCCCCAAAATTCATGTGTTGGAAACTTGATCCCCACTGTAACATTGTTACAGTGAAATTCAATTATGGTATTTGAAAGATGAGACCTTTAAGAGGTGATCAGATCATGAGGACTGTGCTCTCATGAATAGATTAATCCATTCGTGGAGTAATGGGTTACCATGTGTGTGTGGACTGGTCACTTTCTACACAGAGCACATGAAAGAGCTCTTGCCATCCTAGCCATGTGATTGCCTACATTGCCATGGGACTCTGTAGAGAGTTCCCACCTGGAAGAAGGTCCTCCCAGGTGTGTTCTCTGGAATTTACATTTCCCAGCCTCCAAAACTGTAAGAAATAAATTTCATTTTTTTAATAAATTACCTAGTTTCAGATATTCTGTTATAAGCAGAAGAAAACAGATCAATATAAACAGTGTCAGTGGAAAACACAGTAGACCAAAATAAAAAGTATCATCAATCAAGTATTCATTTTTTAATTAATTCAACAATTTTTTTAATGTCTACTGTGTTAATCAGGGCTCTCTAGAGAAACAGAATAAAAATACACACACACACACACACACACACACACACACACACGAGCTAATGGTGTAAATTCCAATCTGAGTCTGAAGGCCTGAGAAACAGAAGCACTGAGGGCAGGAGAAAACCGATGTCGCAGCTAGTGAGGCAGAGAGCAAATTCAACCTTCCTCCAACTTTTAGTTCTATTCTGACCCTCAATCGTTTGGATGATGTCCACCCACACTGGCGAAGTCCATCTATTTTACTCAGTACGCCAATTCAAATACTAATCTGTTCCAGAAACACCCTCAGAGACACACCTAGAAATGATGTTTAACCAGCTATCTGGGCATCCCATGGTCCTGTCAAGATGACACGTAAAATTAACCATCACATTTACCAAGTTCCAGACACTGTTCAAGGTGTTGGAATTTACAGCAGTGAAAAAGAAAACAAAAACAAAAACCTGAGGTCTCTTCTCTCATGATGAGACAACAGTAAAAACGATAATTACAAGTTAGATAGTAGTAATGGCAAAAAATAAAATAAAAAATAAAGAGACAAATGGTAAGAAAAGTGCATGTACAGGGGGAGGCTGTGGCAGTTCAGACAGGGTGTACAGGAAGTTGTCACTGAAAAGGTGACATCTGAGTAAACTCCTACCTTAGTCTATTTGTGCTGTTATAACAGAATACCTGAGACTGGGTAATTTATAAAGAACAGCAATTTGTTTCTCGAGTTCTGAAGGCTGGGAAATCCAAGACCAAGGCACCGCAGAGGGTGCTGCATCCTTCAGAGAGAGAGAGGCTGTGTCTTCATGTGACAGAAGGTGGCAGCTGAACACTTCATGAGCAAGACATGGGATTTCAAGGGGAGGAAACTTCCAGACAGAGGGACACTCCAAGGACAAATGTCCTGAAGCAGGATTGCACTTGGTGTCAGCGTGGCACAGCAGAGTGAGCAAAGAGAAGAGGTGGAGACTCAGGGTGGCTGAGGCCAGAAAAGTAAGGGGGGCCAGATATAGCAGACCTTGTGCAAGGTGAGGGAATGATTGAGGAATTCTGAGCAGAGAGGTGATATTATTTGACCTACATCTTAATAGAATTTCTCTGTATGCTTTGTTGTGCATAAACTGTCAAAGAAAGAACAAAAAAAACTAGTCAGGAGGTTATCACAATAATTAATAATATTGTTTACAAGATAAGAGATTTTCACACATAAAATTAACAGCAAATAATGCAAAGGATATAATCATGCTGCTACATGATCATAATTTTAATCATCTTTGACAAATTGCTCCGCACCACCAGAGTTGTTTCACACTTTTCCTTCTTTCCCTAATCTTGAAATTTCTCTCATACTCCATTGTACAGCAAACATTGTACAGCAATTTGTTTCTTTGTACACTTGTACAAACAAACAAATTACCCCCAACTTTGTCAAAAATGTTCATTCATTTATTCTTTCAATAAAAATTTATTGAGTGTAAATATGTGCCAGGCATAAAGATAGTCACTATAGATATAAAGATGAATAACCAAAAGCCTTTTCTTCAAAATTCTCAGTCTCACAAACAAAATAGAAATATAGAAAGATAATGTGTAATACAATTTAGAAGCACAATGCCAGAGATGTGCCCAGAACATTATGGAAGCACAGAGTAAGTATGTATACAGTAGGGACATATATTCTAGTCTAGGAAATCAGGAAAGTTCTCTGAGTATTGTTCCTAGTAGACTTAACTCTCCTCAAACCCTGGTCCTCACACACCCTTAGACATAAGGAAACTATATACCCAGTGCGATAGTTAATTGTAGGCGTCAACTTCACTGGATTAAGGAATGCCTCGAGAATTGGTAAAACATTACTTCTGGGTTTCAAACCCTGGTCCTCACACACCCTTAGACATAAGGAAACTATATACCCAGTGCGATAGTTAATTTTAGGCGTCAACTTCACTGGATTAAGGAATGCCTCGAGAATTGGTAAAACATTACTTCTGGGTGTGTCTGTGATCTCAGAGCGTGTTTCAGAGTAGACTGATGTGTGAGTCAGTGGACTGAGGAGGGAGGCCCACACTGAGGGCGGGTGCCATTCAATCAGCTGAGTGCCCAGATAAAATAAACAAACGAAAAAAAAAAAAAAAAAAGCAGAGAAAAGGGGATTTCCACTCTCTCTCTTCCTGGAGCTAGGACACTCTTCTTCTGCCCTTGGACATCGGAACTCCAGGCTTGGCTGTATTTTGACTCCAGGATTTAAATCATCAAGTGCCTCGTCCCCTCCCCACACCCCAGGTTCTCAAGCCTTCTGCCTCCGACTGAGACAAAGAATTACACCATTGGCTTCCCTGGTTCTAAGGCTTTCGGACTTGGACTGAGCCACACTACCAGCATCCCAGTGTCTTCTGCTTACAGATTGCCCATCGTGACACCTCTCAGCCTTCATAATCATGTGAGCCAATTCCCCTAGTAAATTCCTTTGTTTATATATACATTATATATATACTTCAAAAAGTTCGTGGAAAAATGGAATTAAAAGATAATTTGAGGGGCCGGCCCGGTGGCGCACTGGATAGTGCGCCGCTTGGGAAGCGCGGCGGCGGTCCCACCCGAGGGTTCGGATCCCACATGTGGACCGGTTCCCGCTCACTGGCTGAGCGAGGCATGGGGGCGACGCTGAGGGTTGCAATCCCGTTGCCGGTCCCCGGCCCGGTGCGGGGGCAACACTGAGGGTTGC